>NC_060952.1:59587038-59597226 GCF_022045245.1 Lucilia cuprina | reverse complement strand
ATGGGCTACAATTGTTATTTTTCGATTTTTAGTAATAATATTCGTAATGACTGTTTTTTAACACATCATGGTGAAGGGTATATAAGATTCGGCACAGCCGAATATAGAACTCTTACTTGTTTTATTGCAATGCAGTTGTAACACATCGTAATATTGGGTCCTTATTAGATTCTAAAACGATCTAGCCGTTCATCACCTGAAAACACGATAGTAGGAACTAGGGAGTTGAAATTTTGAACAAATATTTTTTGTTTGTTATTAAAAATGGGCAATATCTGATTACGATTTAACCTAGCCACATACAAAGTTCCCTTCAGAAAATTCTACCCAGATAACTAGCTTATAAAAACGCGGATGACAATGAAATTCGAAATGTAAAAATTTTTAAGAAACCAAAATGTTGTGTAATAAATAAAAATTTTAAAAAGTAAAAACACGCATTTTCAGCTTAATTTTTAATAGTCCTTTTACGCATGCACGATGTTTCTTGCTCTGCGGTCACCACAAAATTAATAGTAAAATAGAATAATGTTGTATGTCAAGCATTTTTATGTTGCGACCCGTTTTTAGAACATGCATAAATATCAGAACATTTTGATCTTTCGTACATCTAACTCACACCATCATAAAGCAATCCTACACATGTTAAATTAAAAAAAAAAAAACAAAAAATAAAAAAAACAAACGAACAAGAGGTCCAGGTTTCTGTGAGAGGAATTGTATCGTGGGTAAGACAAAACAACTTCTTAACCTATATGTAAGCAGCGTTACCGTTGTGAGACTAAGTTTAACTCTTTTTCAAATGCCTTGCCACTTTTTGTAACCCCTTGTCAAAATAAAATAAATTTGCGACTTTTTCGCTTCTATCCACTTTTTGACCCTTTTTAAATAAAACACATTTTGATATTTATATACCCACCATCAAAAAAAGATGAAAAATTCTTTTTGTTATTTTGTTTGTAACACATCGAATATATGTCATAGATCCAGAAAAGTATATATATTCTGGGTTCTTATTGAATTCTAAGACGACCCAGCCATGTCTGTCTTTCTGTTAAAAGGGAAAGAGCTAGAGGGTTGTAATTTTAGGCAAAAATTTCCTATCGGTACGGTCTGTATAATGAGCAATATTAGCCCCCGAATCTATTTTATCATTATGATAGATTGACAGTTTTCATTCAAACATATATTTAAGTCATATCTAACGGTTAAACGATAACAGAGGTTGAGATAACGGGCCATAAACTAGTTTTATACAAACCGAAATCTTTCTTCAAAAATGTGTAAGGACCGAAAATTTCACTATCCCTCATATACAATAATGTCTTTAAAAACTTATTTATGTATATTTTTTTTAAAATTTATATTCCCCAGAAGAACAAGTACAGCCATGAAATTCGACAAAACTCATTTTATATTAACCGAAATGTTTTTACAAAGTCTTTATAAAAATCGGTCAATAATTGACCCTTCTCCCTTCAAAATGTAAGTTTAACGCTCATAACAGTCATATTCCTACTAATATTTATGTAAATCGGTCTATAAATGTTATTACCTCCATTGAAGAATTCCGAAAATAGTATTGATGTTCATGTAACTATTGATATACGATAATGAAATTCAGTATTAATTATTGAATCGTGGCCAAAAATGGAATAACATTTTTTTGATCACAGATGAGCCATTTTTTTTTTAAATTATCTTAGAATTTGCGGTTAAACCATGACCATACATTTACCCATTGCCTCAAAAATGTTTAATTATATTTTTTGATAAATCAAGATACTAACAACTTTTAAAATATAAATGAAATTAAAGCCCACAAAGTATAAACATTAATAAATTTAAATATATTTAACCTTAAGTAGTCAAATATATTGACTTAAGAATAAAAAAAAAAGAAACATAAAATTTTGAGTTGAGTCACTTTTGTACTGGGTGTGCGATATATGGGAAAATGTATCACAAAATTTAAAAAACAGCATATACATTTTTTTATTATTTTTCGAAATTTTTATCTAAAAATAAAATCAAATGGAATAAAACAGCTTAAGATGAACTATTTGACAGCATTTTAATTTTTGCTTACATTGGACACAAACTTAATTAAACAAATGTTTCCAAACCAAAAAAAAATTCAAACTTTGCTAAAATGCTTTGAAAGTAAAATATTTTTAAAACTAGGGAGCATTGTTATCCATACTTAATTATACCCTTCACCTTCGTGAGAAGGGTATATATAAGTTTGTCATTCCGTTTGTAATTTCTATAATATAATTTTCCGACCCTATATATATATTCTGGATCCTTAAGATAGCGGAGTCGATTAAGCCATGTCCGTCTGTCTGTTGAAATCAGTTTTTAGAGGACCCCAGATATCGGCGAGATCCGAATCTTCAATAATTCTATTAGACATGCTTTCGAGAAGACCGCTATTTAAAATCAGCAAAATCGGTCCGTAAATAACGGAGATATGAGCAAACGTCAGAGACAAACTCTGAAAATTTCATCAATAAATTGTTATAAAAGCAACAACAACACTGTATATAGAAAAAGATGTACACGTGTGTGTGTAGATGTATTTGGTTTTATTCAGCTGTGTATTTTCTACTAAAATACACAGCAAAAAAATATGATTTGCATTTTATGTTAAAATAAAATAATTTTCCCTTTTGTTTTGCAAATATATTTTTTAATGAATAGAAAAAAGTATTTAAAACGTTTTCAATTATATGAGAGTAGATTGTGAGTTATTGTACAATAATTTTTATGCGAATAATGTAAGTTTGAAATTTAAAACTAACAAAAATTTTTTTCCAAGTGCTTTTTAAAACAATTTTTTTACGATAAACAAAAACAAAATCTACGTCTCGTCAGTGTTTACCAGCAATGAATACGAAAGTGTTGTTGTTTTACTCTTGCTTGTATACAGTTAAGAACAACAAGAACGTATTGCTAGTATTAAGCGCATATAAGTGTATAGAAAACACACTGTCTATAGCTAAGCGCATTTACAAAAACAAAAGAGTACCAAGAGCATAGGGCTTGGGCACCCTTGGTTTGGATGCTGTTGGCGTCATTGCGTTGTTACTTTTGTTTTTATACCCTACACCACTTTAGTGGGGAGGGTATATTGGGTTTGTGCTGATGTGTGTAACATACAAAAATATTCGTCCTATACCCACCTTAAAGTATACCAATCGACTTAGAATCATTTTCTGAGTCAATTAAGCTATGTCCGTCCGTCCGTCTGGCTGGCTGTCCATGTAAACCTTGTGCGCAAGGTACAGGCCGCAATTTTCAAGATAATTGGATGAAATTTGGTACACACGCTTCTTTTAGCCCAAGGACGAAGCCTATTGAAAATGGTTAAAATCGGTTCATTATTTCGACTAGCACCCATACAACCGTACCCCCCAAATATGCCCTTTTGGCTTATAATTAATTTAAATGATCCATTATGTTACCAAAAGTCGACAAAACTTAGTTTTATAGAACTTTAAATGACACTACCTACTACTTTTGTAATGAGCGGCTTCATATGACCCCATCCCCCATACAAACTCCCCTTCAGAAAATAACTTAAAATTCAAAATTAACTTGCAAACACTAATAACACTTTTAAATTCTACATAAATAATATTGAAGAAGACTTAACTCCCCCTACCAACATTTTTAAGGATAGGGCCATATTTTGCCCTACTCCCCTTTAAGCCCTCTTAAAAAATCTCTTTTTTTGCCAAAAAAAAGTAAAAATATTCCGAAGTAAAGTTAAAAAACAAACCAAATGCTTTATTTTTTTAATAATTCCCATTATTAACATACATACTGACTGTGTAGGGTATCATATGGTCGGCTACGCCGACTATTCATACTTGTTGTTTTTCTATGTTTTTCGTTATATATGTTTAGATGTCTGTTGGTTTAGATCAGACGTCGGCGCTAGTATTGTTCTGACAACGAAGATTTTCGGCAAATTACATGTACACAACACGATCGCATACGAACCTCTAAACAAGAGCATCAAAAATACAAATATTTTAATTAGTTGCTTGACAGCATTCAACAAAGCAGGTTGATGTCGCTTTGTTTAAGAAATTGAAAACACAACTTGAAACAAGTAAGAGTGTTATATTCGGCCATGCCGAATCTTATATACCCACCATCAAATCATTCATGTTTATGTAGAATTTTACTGATGTACTTACATTTTTGGGTCAGTAATAAGTCTTAAAGTCATTTTCAGAAGGGGGCCTTGGTAAGGTCAATTATAAATCAATTTTCATTAAATTTATGAAAATGATTTTATTTCCTATAAAACTTTTTCATGTCGAATTTTATTGCTTTATATATATGTTATGAGCAGATATGAGCATACATCTCTTAGCGATAAAGTTATTTTCTGAAGGGGCATTTTAATAAGGATAGGAGAAAACGTGAACCGATATTCTTACTTTCAATAAGGATCGATCCTATAAAATTTGATAGGGAGATTTTGGCTCGCACGAAACTTGTGTATGTAGAATTTTGCAGTAATGAGCGTTGAATTCGTTGTCTAAAGGGCACATTATTAGGGGGTTACATAATAATGGACTCATCATATAATAATGGACTCATTTAAGAAAATGATTTTAGTTCCCATAAAACTTTTATATGTCGAATATTATTGTTATATATATGCTTTCTTAAGGTAGATATGAGCATTAAAGTCGTTTTCTGAAAGGGACCTTTAGGTGGGATAGGCTCAATTATGTATAGGGTCAATTATCCTTATAAAATTCTACAAAGAGATTTATGAGACCATAAAACATGTTTGTGCCGAATTTCACCGCTATTGATGCTTCTCTTAGCCAGTTATGAGCGACAAAGTCATTTTCTGAAGGGGTCTTTATATGGGGGGTAGGGCCAATTATGAACCGATCCTTATAAAATTCTACGAAAAGATTTATGTCCAAATAAAACATGTTTGTGCCGAATTACACCGCTATTGATGCTTCTGTTAGTCAGTTGTGAGCGATAAAGTCATTTTCTGAAGGGTACTTTGTATGGGGGGTAGGGTCAATTATGGACCGATCCTTATGAAATTTTATGAACAGATTTATGTCCCTATAAAACATGTTTATGTCGAATTTCACTGCTATTAATGCTTCTCTTAGCCAGTTATTGACGATAAAGTCATTTTCTGAAGGGGACTTTATATGGGGGTAGGGTCAATTATGGACCGATCCTTATAAAATTCTACGAAGAGATTTATGTCACCATAAAACATGTTTGTGCCGAATTACACCGCTATTGATGCTTCTGTTAGTCAGTTGTGAACGATAAAGTCATTTTCTGAAGGGTACTTTGTATGGGGGGTAGGGTTAATTATGGACCGATCCTTATGAAATTCTATGAAAAGATTTATGTCCCCATAAAACATGTTTGTGCCGAATTACAGCGCTATTGATGCTTTTGTTAGTCAGTTATTGGCGATAATGTCATTTTCTAAAGGAGGCCTAATATGGGGGTTAGGCGAAATCGTGGACCGATATTGCCCATTTTCAACACCAAACCAACTGGATCAACTAGCGAGCTGTGCAAAATTTCAGCTCGCTAGCTACTTACGTTTGGACTCTATCGTGTTTTCAACAGACGGACGGACATGGCTAAATCGTCTTAGAATCTAATAAGGACCCAGAATATATATACTTTTATGGATCTTAGACGAATATTTCAATGTGTTACAAACGGAATGACAAAAACAATATACCCCCCATCTTTTTTGATGGTGGGTATAAAAATAAAAACAAGTTGCAAGAGCATAATTTACAAAAACACGTTACAGTAATGCAAATTAATCTTCAAAATTAAAAATAACCAAATAATTTTTTCAGTGCAATTTCAATGAAAAAATGCCAATAGTGTGTGTGTAGTGGTGATTTTTTTATCTGCCTCTCTATCCGCCGGTATATGGTTTAGATGCCTTGTGTATTTTGTGTTTTATTTCGTTTAGCGTTGTTATTGTTCTTTTTGTTTAGCTTTTGATGTAATAATAATGTAGTCGGGAAAAAAATTAAAATTTAAAAAAGATGTTTAAAATACACTATGGTGAAGGGTATATAAGATTCGGCACAGCCGAATATAGTACTCTTACTTGTTTTTAAGTAAGTATATCAATCTCTACTTATGAAATTTATATGTACTAAAATTTGTATTGAAAATTTTTATAAACTTCGAAAAAAAACACAACTGAAATTGTATTGAGTTATAATGGTAATAAAACATCTTTTCACTACTTCTTCATTAGCATTTTAACTCATGATTTTAACACGGTGATGTCATTGGAAGCAAGTACTTCTACGCTTGCTTACAAAGAGGTTGTTGAGTTAGTTGTTTTGTTTTTAATAATAACAAGTAAGAGTGCTATATTCGGCTATGCGAATCTTATATACCCTTCACCATAGTGCATTTTAAACATATTAGAAAGAAAGACAAAATGAACAACAACAACGCTAAACGAAATAAAAAACAAAATTCACAAGGCATCTAAAACAACAGACATCTATACACACATAACGAAAACCCACAGAAAAAAACAAACAAAATAACGCAATAAAACCAACCTACATCAAAATATACGAACAGAATTTACAAAAACAAAAAGAAAATACACAACTCAATGACGCCAACAGCACCGAAACATAAAAAATAAGCAGCTGAATTAAACCAAATACATCTACACACGCACATGTACATCTTTATCCAATTCACAGTGTTTTGATTTAGCATGAAAAAATGTGGCTTTTTTGATGAAATTTTCAGATGTTGTCTCGGATTTTTGCTCATATCTCCGTTATTTATAGACCGATTTTGCTGATTTTAAATAGCGATCTTCTTCAAAGCATGTCTAACTGAATTATTGAAGATTCAGATCTCGCCGATATCTGGCCTCTAAAAACTGATTTCAACAGACAGACAGACAGACAGACGACATGGCTTAATCGACTCCCGCTATCTATAAAGATCCAGAATATATACTTTATAGGGTCGGAAAATTATATTATAGAAATTACAAACGGAATGACAAACTTATATATATCCTTCTCACGACGAAGGTGAAGGGTATAAAAAGGAGCCAGTGAGAATACGAATACGCGTCAAATAATGGTTTTCAGATACAAAGTTAATGTTGTTTTTTTTATAAAAAACAATTTTTAAACACGCAATACAATAAAATGTGCAAACAAAATGACAAAGCTGAAAATAAGTACTTCTGTATGAATGAAATGATTTTACCGTGCGTTAAAAATCCCCTTTCATTGCGACTTTTTTTCGCAAAATTCTCTCTCAAATATTTTAATGAAATGTATTAAAGTGTTTTTTTTTTTGTTTTTTTTTTGTTTTTTAGAGAGGCAGACGAAAAAAATCACCACTACACACACACTATTGGCATTTTTCAATGAAATTGCACTAAAAAAATATTTGCCTTTTTTCAATTTTGAAGATTTGATTACATTAATGTAAAATAGAAGTATATATAAACAAAATGTAGTCAATGAATGATAATTTCTTCACATAGAAATAACATTTCAAATGTACAACAAGTAAGAGTGTTATATTCGGCTATGCCGAATCTATATATACCCACCAACAAGCCTCGTTTGACTCGAATGAAACTTACTTATGTCGAATTTCATCTATATACTCGTATTTTCAGGCCAGTTATAGCCGTTTAAGTAATTTTCTGAAGGGAACCTTATATAAGGGGGTAATTTCAAGCATTTTTATATACTTTTTTGGGGTCTATGACCAATATTTCGATGTGTTACAAACGGAATAATAAAATCAATAAAGCCCCCATCTTTTTTGATGGTGGGTATAAAAACTGTTTCATAATTATAGCGCACTCTTTGAAATAAGTTGAAACAATATTGAAAAATGTTAAATAATTTTGAAAAATTGCAACTTATTATATTATTATGCTATCTATGCTTTTAAATGCTATTTAATTTGATATGTCAAAAATTAAGCAAATGTTTTTGGTTGTTTTTGCTGAAATGCGCTTGTTCTAAGAACTAATCCGTTAATATTTAATATCTAATTACATCGAGTTCATAATAAATTTGTATACTAATTAAATAAAAATAGGAGTTTTGTTCGAGTTGACATTTTTTTGCATTTTCTGAAAATAAAATTTCCATTTACTGAAAATACAATTACCATTTAACAGAATTTTAAAAATATTTTTTTTTGTGCTATTTTAGTTAGCACATGTTTAAGCATCTTTTCTCTTGGCTAATTATCTTTTTTTAAGGATATGAAAATACTAGGATCACTAATTTTTGACCTTTTGTATAAAATATTACCATATTATTGGGCATATTTAAACATAGGCCAACTTGAAATATTAAAAACGGTCAACGCTATCCCGCGATTTAGAAACTTTGACATGACACGATATATAACTGGAAATAATATTGCTGATAGCTTGGCAAAAGCTGGAGCTACGCTGGGCTATCCTTGATATAGACCAGTTTTGTGGTCGTTCCCTAGCGGCCATTAAAAATCATATATCCGATGTTCAGCTCAAGACGGTTGGTCACATGGGTGGTGATCTAGAAAGCAATGTATTTAAATAACTATTTTATTATTTTTAGTACTTTGTATTAATTTGTTTTCCAAAAATTTCACAAAATACTTTTGGAAAAGCTTTCTGTATTAGTAAACACATACTTAATGTATTCATATTGTAATATGAAATAGAAAATGTTATTTTTGTCGGTAAATTATTAAGACTTTTCGAAAATTTATTTATTTTATTTATATTTTTCGGGATTTAGAAATCCCGAATCCCGGGATTTTTAAAAATAAGTCCCGATTGGCATCCCTACAACTGGGACCAAATGGGTCTTAAAATATAGGGGCATAAGTATTTTATCATCTCTAGATTCAATATTGATAAACATTTCATATAAGAATATATTATTGCCAAGTTTAATGCGCTATAATTTCGAATCAATAATTAAGGACTTATTTCATTAAATATTTTCTAGGGCAGTTAATTTTCTATTTTAAAATAAATTTCAATATTGTTTTAATAAACAGGACTATATGCTTTAATTTTTCGCAAAACAAAATTTCTTATCTTAATTTTTTTAATGGTATATAAAGATAAAATAATAAACAGAAAGTGCGTTACATTTGTGAGCAGTACCATATTTGTGTCGAATTTTATCCCTTTAGCTTTAGAATTCAATGAAATGTGATTGTATTTATGTGATTTTCGGAAGTGAATCCTCAATAGGAGCTATGATGAATAATGGGCATATCCGAAGAAATTTAGTAGAGTGATTAATTTATAAAAAAAACATGTTTTTGTCGACTTTTATGAAAAAAGCATTATTTGAAAATGAAATATGTGCGTTTAAGTGATTTTTGGAAGCGGGTCTTATATGGGATCTATGACCAATAATGGACCGATCCCAGCAGGGCTCGAATCACTAACCCCCTGTTTGTTAATTGAACGCCATAGACGATTGGACTATAACAAATCCAAATTGCCTTATTCTTTACTAGTAGTAACCTATTCAGCTAAATGAAATAATGTGGTTGATAGTGAACATCCATTACCCAGTAATGTATGCTGGGTAGTTTCCGGGAATATATACTTTTGTATGGGGCTATGGGAAATATTAGATCAATTATTATGATTATTATACACTTCATCAAAAAATTCATCGAAATATCTTCTGTAGTTTCTGAGAAAACAAAATTTTTACTCATAACTTTAACATTGTGAACCAATTTTCTGATTTTCAATACCAACCTTACTTAGTTTTAACGTTTCACACAAACGGACATAGCTAAATTGACACGGAATGACAGACTTATATATAACCTCTATGACCACTAATGGTGGTGGAGGGTATAAAAGTCACAAAGAAAAATTTGAAAAAAGTGTTAAGTCTTAATAAAAAATATATATTTATATTTTAAAAACAACATACTTAATATTTTAATTAAATAAAATAAAACACATTTGTGTTATTTTTTAGTTCGTGTGTTAAATTTATGAGTTTGTTAATGAATAAACACGTTAAAGGAATTCAACTAAAAATAATTATTACTTTTATGTAATACAAGACACACTACATTACACTAAAATGAATATATAAGTGTACATAGAAGATATACATTAGAGTGCTC
>NC_060952.1:59569120-59586938 GCF_022045245.1 Lucilia cuprina | reverse complement strand
AAAGTTTCTAAATCGCGGGATAGCGTTGACCGTTTTTAATATTTCAAGTTGGCCTATGTTTAAATATGCCCAATAATATGGTAATATTTTATACAAAAGGTCAAAAATTAGTGATCCTAGTATTTTCATATCCTTAAAAAAAGATAATTAGCCAAGAGAAAAGATGCTTAAACATGTGCTAACTAAAATAGCACAAAAAAAAATATTTTTAAAATTCTGTTAAATGGTAATTGTATTTTCAGTAAATGGAAATTTTATTTTCAGAAAATGCAAAAAAATGTCAACTCGAACAAAACTCCTATTTTTATTTAATTAGTATACAAATTTATTATGAACTCGATGTAATTAGATATTAAATATTAACGGATTAGTTCTTAGAACAAGCGCATTTCAGCAAAAACAACCAAAAACATTTGCTTAATTTTTGACATATCAAATTAAATAGCATTTAAAAGCATAGATAGCATAATAATAAGTTGCAATTTTTCAAAATTATTTAACATTTTTCAATATTGTTTCAACTTATTTCAAAGAGTGCGCTATAATTATGAAACAGTTTTTATACCCACCATCAAAAAAGATGGGGGCTTTATTGATTTTATTATTCCGTTTGTAACACATCGAAATATTGGTCATAGACCCAAAAAAGTATATAAAAATGCTTGAAATTACCCCCTTATATAAGGTTCCCTTCAGAAAATTACTTAAACGGCTATAACTGGCCTGAAAATACGAGTATATAGATGAAATTCGACATAAGTAAGTTTCATTCGAGTCAAACGAGGCTTGTTGGTGGGTATATAAGATTCGGCATAGCCGAATATAACACTCTTACTTGTTGTACATTTGAAATGTTATTTCTATGTGAAGAAATTATCATTCATTGACTACATTTTGTTTATATATACTTCTATTTTACATTAATGTAATCAAATCTTCAAAATTGAAAAAAGGCAAATATTTTTTTAGTGCAATTTCATTGAAAAATGCCAATAGTGTGTGTGTAGTGGTGATTTTTTTCGTCTGCCTCTCTAAAAACAAAAAAAAAACAAAAAAAAACACTTTAATACATTTCATTAAAATATTTGAGAGAGAATTTTGCGAAAAAAAGTCGCAATGAAAGGGGATTTTTAACGCACGGTAAAATCATTTCATTCATACAGAAGTACTTATTTTCAGCTTTGTCATTTTGTTTGCACATTTTATTGTATTGCGTGTTAAAAATTGTTTTTTATAAAAAAACAACATTAACTTTGTATCTGAAAACCATTATTTGACGCGTATTCGTATTCTCACTGGCTCCTTTTTATACCCTTCACCTTCGTGAGAAGGATATATATAAGTTTGTCATTCCGTTTGTAATTTCTATAATATAATTTTCCGACCCTATAAAGTATATATTCTGGATCTTTATAGATAGCGGAGTCGATTAAGCCATGTCGTCTGTCTGTCTGTCTGTCTGTTGAAATCAGTTTTTAGAGGCCAGATATCGGCGAGATCTGAATCTTCAATAATTCAGTTAGACATGCTTTGAAGAAGATCGCTATTTAAAATCAGCAAAATCGGTCTATAAATAACGGAGATATGAGCAAAAATCCGAGACAACATCTGAAAATTTCATCAAAAAAGCCACATTTTTTCATGCTAAATCAACAACACTGTGAATTGGATAAAGATGTACATGTGCGTGTGTAGATGTATTTGGTTTAATTCAGCTGCTTATTTTTTTATGTTTCGTTGCTGTTGGCGTCATTGAGTTGTGTATTTTCTTTTTGTTTTTGTAAATTCTGTTCGTATTATTTTGATGTAGGTTGGTTTTATTGCGTTATTTTGTTTTTGTTTTTCTGTGGTTTTCGTTATGTGTGTATAGATGTCTGTTGTTTTAGATGCCTTGTGAATTTTGTTTTTTATTTCGTTTAGCGTTGTTGTTGTTCATTTTGTCTTTCTTTCTAATATGTTTAAAATGCACTATGGTGAAGGGTATATAAGATTCGCATAGCCGAATATAGCACTCTTACTTGTTATTATTAAAAACAAAACAACTAACTCAACAACCTCTTTGTAAGCAAGCGTAGAAGTACTTGCTTCCAATGACATCACCGTGTTAAAATCATGAGTTAAAATGCTAATGAAGAAGTAGTGAAAAGATGTTTTATTATCATTATAACTCAATACAATTTCAGTTGTGTTTTTTTTCGAAGTTTATAAAAATTTTCAATACAAATTTTAGTACATATAAATTTCATAAGTAGAGATTGATATACTTACTTAAAAACAAGTAAGAGTACTATATTCGGCTGTGCCGAATCTTATATACCCTTCACCATAGTGTATTTTAAACATCTTTTTTAAATTTTAATTTTTTTCCCGACTACATTATTATTACATCAAAAGCTAAACAAAAAGAACAATAACAACGCTAAACGAAATAAAACACAAAATACACAAGGCATCTAAACCATATACCGGCGGATAGAGAGGCAGATAAAAAAATCACCACTACACACATTCAAACATACAAACATAAAAACAAACACACATTCATTCTTATATATATGCTAGCTAATACCCGGTGTGCTTCGCTACCCCAACCAAAATAAATAAATAATAACCATAAAAATTATTTATTTAGTTACTAAATTATAAAAATTTTCTTAAAGGTTTATTATAATTTTTGATGATAATATATTTCATTTAAATTCTAAAATAATATACTAATGATCTATTTATTTCTTACTTGCTAAAATTTAATATATACTTTTATTCTTAAAATATAATACTTAAAAATTATTAAAATAATTCATATTCTTATGCGTTGCGATATACAATATTTTTTGTTTTATCCACTAAAAGATTTTGAAAATTTTAACCATAATAGTTTTCCCCGATTAACAATATGTTACATATGAGAGATGCCAAGAAAATTATTGTAAGTTCGCCAATTTATATCTATCTATGAAAAATTGGAATTATCTAACAGTTTTCAAGATATAAGAAATTTTTTCAATTCATATATGTGGTGCCAAGCCCCCCACTAAGAGTCCGCCCGTTATTTTCTAAATGTTCACATGTTTGTCGAAGTTATTCATATAAAATTTGAAGATTCTAGCTCTAATAGATTCTCAGATATACGAATTTTTCTAAAGTGACCCCGACAAAATTTGAAGCTCTAACTGTTATATTATCTCAAGATAAACGAATTTTTGTATTTGATTAATATGGAAGGTATCGCTCCCCTCATGGGTAGTTCCGCCAGTTTATTACCAAAATGTTAACATGGATGCTAAAGTTATTCGTACAAAATTTTAAGATTCTTACTGTAATAGTTTAAAAGATAAACGAATTTTTGTATATAAATTATATGTGAGGTGCCACGACCTCTAACGCTATTCAACCATCTTTGATAATTCTGTTGAAATACTATCGAGAAGTTTATCATAGAAAATCTGATACAACCTATGAAAATTAAAGGAAAAAACAACAACAAAAATTGTTATTTCAACTTATGTTACTTATGAGAAAAAAACTTATATACAGTGAATTAAGAAATTTGCCTATGTAAAATTTTATAAATTTTAAAACAATTATTTTTAGCAAAATAAAGCTATTTGTTTGTTGCATTTTTGAAAGAATATCTTATGTTTTAATTTTCTATATAAAATAAGTAAAATCGTGATATTAATTGACGAGATTTTTGATAAAATGTGAACGTACTTAGTGTTAAATTTTTTAGGTCAATAAAGTATTGTGCTTTTTTAGGTATTTTGTTATTTTTTTTAAATATTGCTGCATTATTTTTATAAAATTTAAAAATTTTACTCCTCCTATATATTAGAATTACATTTTTTTAGATATTTAAGTAGTAGAACGACTAAATTTGGGAAAATTTTTAACCGATTTATTATCCTATATACCTATAAGAATTTATCAATATTTGGCTTAACATGAAATCTATCGTTTCTTTGATTAAATTCCGAAAATAATAAGTAATTTTGAATTGGATACATGATATATTAGATAATCAATGGTTTTGGACCTAGAAAAATATTTAGTGAGGTATAAATATATATATTATAACAAAAATGATAACGGAAATCCCATCTATTTGGGAGTACTGTGTAAATTTTATTTAGAATTGTAGAATATTGATTCTTATTCAATAAATCTATCACTAAGTACCATCCTAGCCACTCTATGTATGGGGACATCACCATATACCACTATAGAACTATTTCCAAGCAAGCTTAGTTCTGTTTAGAGGTTTAAATTTAACATAGTGTTCCTCCCAGTTCGTATATGGATTTTGGAGAAGATAAATCAGAAGTCTAATGGTTTTCCTTGGATACAAGTCGCCTCCCTTTGGCAGTTAAAAATTTTGAAAGACCACTCAGTGCGTTTTTTCTAATAGTTCTTTGGATCATTTTATTATTCATTGAAGTAATACAAAGCCTTAAGGCCAATCTTACGTACTACTAGGCCATAACACCTAAGTATATAAACTTAACATAAAATACAAAGTGTTGTAAATAATAAAAAATAAAATTGAATTACAACTTACTAATTCTTTTAAGAGTTCCCCAAACTTAATGCAAATAATAGTAAGGACAAATATTAAAAAGCAGTAGTATTTAAAGAAAAATAATAACGGTCCAAACTAATAGTAATACTGACCTATTTAGATTTACTTGCAATACCCTCTTTCATTATAAAAAGAAAAGCAGTGAAGTAAAGGAAAAAAAAAATATTTATTGACTAAGACACCTAATTGCTCATGAATAGGTTCAAAAGTTTAAGCCGGAACACATTATTAGAGTGAGAGAAAATACGCAGTTCCAACGGCAATGAATTCCACCAGCGAGCAATTCGTACTAAAAAGATCTTTCATAGAATGAATTAACAATTCTAGGCACCATAACTTGAGGTCTCCTAGATGATCTACTGAAAATAATCTATCAAACAAGAGTTGCGGTCTCTCAGATTTAATTATCTTATGAAAAATAGTCAAACATCGAAGTTTAACGAAATCAAAGAAACTACATTTTAAAAATTTTCAAAATATCCGGAAATATGATCCCTACGTTCAACATTGTAGACAAAACGAACAATAGTGTTAATTAATAATTTCATCAATTATTCTATTTTATATTTTTTAATGTTATTGATTAAACATCTCATAATTATATTTCATTGATTTAAACTTGTTCTAGAAATCCAAACTAATTTTTTATATCGAAATTGCCTCATTATTATCCTTAAGTCTAATTGATTTCGTAATTGTCTAATTGATTTCGTAATTGAAAAATACTTGAAAAACTTGATAAAATGCAACAATGATACACTGTATGTACAAATAAGCAACAACAACACTGTGTATTGGAAAAAAGATGTTTATGTGGATGTACGATTTGGTTTCTTTGGCGCTGTGTTTTTTTTTGTGTTTTCTGTTGGTAAATTAATATGCATCCAAATTTGAATATAGCCTTGTAGTAGTATAATTTATTAAATTTCAGCGGTAAAACAAAAAGTATCTGATAATACGCATAAATTGATCTTAGGACTTCAAGAATATTTTATAATTTACTCTAAGGGAAAAATACAGAAATATATCAGCAAGTTCGGGTATAAAAATGTTGTGTAAAATATAATTCACAAGATATTACTGCATAACTTACCATCTTTAAGAAAGCTTTGCAAAAAATTTCTTTTGACGTGGCTCTAAAGACATATTTAAAACATTACTTTGAATATAAATATATTTTTGGAAAACTGCATGCAATCTAAATGAGTGTCAGCAAGCAGAAGTCTCTTCTCCTTCTAAAGTGAATGCAACATTTTCCAATTTGTAGCCCAGATGCATTTTTTTACAATTTATATCATTTTCTAAGGCATTTATTATCTTTCAATGAAGAAAAAAATATGTCAATAAACAAATAAATTTTGGCATAAATATATTTTACCTGATCATTATATTTGGTAACGTATATATAAAGCTCTTTTAGAGCAGCTACAGTATCGAATTCGTCATTTTGTTGTATGGATAATTGCTGCATAGCAGTACTCATTTCCTGATCGCTAATTTGTGGCAGTCTAGCAACATCTCTGTAGAATTGCTTAACCATTTTACGGTATTGAGGAATATCCTATATAAAGTATGATATATTTATATTAATAATGCTACTTTTTTTAATTTGCAAATTTATTTTTAATTAATTAGTTTACATATAAAAAACATCCAAATATACCAACAGTAATAACAATTAAACAAAATTGGTATACTTAGAGCGGGTTTTTAAATTAAAAATCAAATGTCAATCAATAATCAATCGATGGTTTTAACTACAATATTAAATTTATCATTATTATTATTTTTATAATAATAATAATAATAATAATAATAATAATAATTATTATTATTATTATTATTATTATTATAATTATTATTATTATTATTGCAACCGTTTTTTCAAATGTCTGCTATTAGGCTTCTGAAAAATTTAGAATAATCAATCAATCTAGTAACACAAATAAATTATAAGGACGACGATCACTAAAGTGACGTTAAGATTATTTAATTCGTTACTTTGTTAATTGTTTTTGTCACTTTTTGTAAAAGTGCATTAAAAAATAACATTCTAAAGTAAATTGAAGTAATAATAATAAAAAGAGTGGACTGAACTTACCTTGGCAAATAATAATTTATTGGATGGTGAATCTTTACCCAATCTATGTTCGGTAACTGAACAAGCATCCATAAACGCTTGGGCAATTCCGCTCAAACTGGCATCGACAGTAACTGTTTTATTTACATCAAATATAAAATCAGGATTTTTTATAAAATTAACCCAAAATCTTAAAGGCAAGCTGTTTGACTTCCATGCATGAACTATATCAGTGTCATAAATATCGTGTGTCTTCGTGCAGCTTCATCTAGTAAGTCAAATAACCATTTTACTGCAGGAGGCAATTCTTCATTAACTGTTAATATAGTAGCAAAAAAATCATCAACAAATTTTTGTATAGTGCCCTTAGCTGCCAAAAGCCGTGTCAAATAAACTTCAGGTATGGTTTTGTGTGTGCGTTCACCCGTAGTCGCACATACTGATCCAGAATATATTGGTGTTGTTACCACCCGATGATATAGCTGAATTTTTCATGTTCATATAATGATCGGGCAATAATGGTTTTATTAAATGATAAACACGTGGCTGTTGCAGGCCGGATTCGATATCGTTGTTCATTATAATATGGATTGATTGTGAATTATTGATGTAATAAACTAAATAAACGAAATATATTTATAATTATTAATACTTACAAAATATAACTATTGTAAAATTAAATATTAGGTTAAAATTAGATTTTAATTAGATTAGATTTTAATACATAAAAGTAGGCAATTCATTCATGGAATATGGAACTAGAATAAGAGGTTTGAAACTGTTAAAATTAAATATGTATATGCAATGCTATAATGCTTTTTATGTATAAACTGATTGTATGTTTTATTCCTAAATAAACCTTTGAATTGTATACACGTGTCGTCTTTTTTAAAAGAATTGAGGCAAGAGTACAGTATCCCAACAGGTTGTAGACTCAGTGGCATTGAAGATTAAATAGTTTGTAATGAGAAAATATATATTAAGCGAAAATGGCCTTTATGTTTATTATACGGAAATTGGATGACACAAATTATGACTCTTGAAGTCTTCAGGTGAAAAGTGGGCTTTTACACCAAGATTTGTGTTCCTGTTGTGTCAGGAAGCTTGACAAAGCCTGAGCCAACTACTACGAATTACTGCCGTGGCAGAGTGGAATGCAAAGGATGAAAATGCAATAATATTACTGTGTTCAACCCCAATGCAAATAGCCTACATAAAGAATTATAAAACGTCCAAAGGGACCAGTGCGTAAGGTTACGTTTTTAGGCAGCTTCTACAAACCCCTATGTCAGAGGATGAGTGTGTGTAATAATACATATATTACTTCCTTTCTTCAGGAGAAGTTGTATGTGATTATGTTACTTGCTAGCCTTCCAAAATCTAACGAGAACCTTGTGGTGTCTCTTGAGGCGAGAGATGACCTTCCAAAATTATCTACACTAAAGGTTAAATTAATTGAAGATGGAAAAGGAAAAGAAAGATAAACAAAAATGGAACAACAAGTGCAGACAGTAGCGTGCAAAAGTGCAGACAGTTTATGGCAAAAGAAAAGAAAGGCAATCAACGAAGCAGTTAAAGGAAAAACGACAACAATACAAATGATAACAATGGTTATCGAAAAAATCAAACTTTAAATGTTTTAGTTGTGTCAGAATTTGTAACTATGCGGCCCAATGCGAAGAAAATGGTGCAAAGGCAGAGCATTTGTGTTGAGACAGCAACATGTTTGATCAGTTTGAAGAACATAAAGTGGAAATTATAATTTTTGATGTTAAGAGTCAGTGCTACCCACCCAAGTTAGAAATATCCCAGCAAAAAATAATTGATGTCATACTTTTCAAACTACATCTTAATCACATCTAAAAATGCGATTATGTATATATTTTTCGCTTTTATAAACCAAATATTTCCTTACAAATGAAAATCCAGTTAAAAGTGAGGAAAGAAAAGTCACTACAAATAACATATTCGAAGTACATCAAACTTTGGTAAAAAACCAATGAAGTTAACATAAGCACTTCATTCAACGAATTCGGTTTATTTTTGACATCCAAATATCGGATTTTTATTGCATCTATGAATAAGGTTAGATGTAGTTCATAGTTGTCAAAAATGAACAACATCCCTCCAATGACACGCTAATGTAAAATTCATAGGTTTTTCACCAAAATTTGAAGTACTTCAAGTATGTTATTTGTGGTGAAAGTTCTACTTCTTTTTCCTCACTTTTTTTGCTGGGATATTAAGGGTATATTGATTTGGTGATACCGTTTGCAATTATGTATTTTTTGTGTTTTATCATATTCTAATATGATAAAGCCACACACGTCCATTTGTCTATTGAAGCCGTTTTTTATAAACCGAATAATTTAACTTATAGCTGTGGGACACAATTTCTTTTTGTAATGAAAATAGATGGATCCATAAGTTCTAAATATGATACTATTGATTTTTTAGAAATCTAAACAGATCAATTGGTAGTTTTTTAAAATGTTTTGTTAGTTTTTTGTAGGAACTTTGGTAAAAAACCCTAAATAGTTGGTTCCGGATGTGACTAATAACACACCGTACAACAAATTGGGAAAAATTGTTGCACACATGAGCAAGATCCTATACATTGGAAACTACATACTTGATATAGTTAAACTACATTTTTGGTTTTTTATTTTCTGATCGTTTCTTCTTTTTTAAAAGGACTTTAAAGTTTAAAAGGAAGAGTAAGTATAATTATATTTAGCTTAAATTTGGTTTGGTCTAGTAGGTCAATATAGGTATCGATTGAAAGAGGAGAATAACAGTATTTTTACAAATAAAATAGTTTTAAAATGTTAGAATAAAAAAAAATAACAAAATGTCCTTTTAAATCCTTATTTTCTTTAATATCCTTATTTTCTATAGTCAGTTTTTTTAGAAAAAAATATATATGTTATATTTACAAATATGGAGTTGCAGACTCCCAAATTTTCATGTCTTTATTCTTTATTAGTTCTTTGTAAAAAAATTAAAAGTTAAGATGTATTCAAATTAAAAATTTTTGTTGAGAATATTTTGTTTAATTTAATTAATTATTTATACCAATTACCTACCCCCATTATCCCAATGTCTGTTAATTTTTTATCCTAACGTAAATTGACAGTTTTCAGACAAAATATCTACCAATTAAACATAACCGGTGGTTGAGATAATATGTCTTAAAATATATAAAATTTTATTTCGTATGATTATGACGATTTCGTGATTAAAACATGCATGTTCTGAAATCTAAAATCCACTTCAGGATATATATGATAAGCGCAATATTAATATAAATGTAAAATATAATATAATTAATATAAACATTAATATCACGATGAAAAGCTAACTATAAAAACGTTTATATATGTAGACATAAATCTCTCTTCTCTTAATTTTATAATATACGTATTAAAGGCCTGCTTATGATAGCGCACACGATATTTTGTTTAACAAATTGTCGCATTATTATTGTTGTCTTGTGCAGTCCTTTAATCTCTATTTGACTCTAGCCCACATTCAGAAAATTAGTTTTTCTTCATAATGTCGCAATTGAAATAAAATTCAACATAAATATTTTATTTGCTAAAATAAATCACATTTGAAATAAATTTACAACTGGTGTAGGGTATGATATGCTCGGCCAAGTCCGGCTATACTTTCCTAACTTGTTTAAATATTTATGTATATCATGGTTTACTAATTGCACATGATATACCTTCGCACTGTTGTATTTTTAATAAAAACTATATAATAAACTACTTTGATAACATTATTGGGATGTCAAAGATATTTTTAAAAGATATATAGAATTTAGAATAACTATAGAGTTCGGAATAATTGTGTTAAATTAAAAAGGAAAATATAATTTCCAAGAAAGGAGTTTTAACATGAAAGGATAAAAAATGCAATATATCCTTAATCGATTGTTATCTTTTCATATTCTTCAAAGTTTCCACTTTTTTAACTTTTTATCATAGAGATAAAGAAACTCGGTTGCACAATAACAAATTTATAATTTTTCTACATAATATTTTAACAAAAAAAAAGGACTTTGAAATTTTTAGAGGGGAAAATTTTATTAATTAATTTATTGAGATATTTAAAAAATATATTATAAAATTTAAACAAATGGAGCTATGAAGACCAAATTTTAGACTTTTTTACTCCATTCTAATGTCTTTATTATGAATATTTTTTGTTGAACAATTTCGTATAAAATTTCAAGGATAATAAAGGATAAACTTTTATAAGGATATTTTTTACATCTTTTTATTCTTAAAAAATAAAACAAAATACAAGATAAAAATACTGCAATTGTCCTCTTTAGTTTGATACCCATATTGTAATAATAGGGTGGCTTAAAATATTTTATAAAAATTTTTGAAAATTGTATGAACCTCAAATTTTAAAGTCCTTTTAAAAGGACAAACGATCAGAAAATGAAAAACTGAGTACGCAGTTATACCATATAAATTATGTGCTTTCGTATGTATATGGTTTGGTTCGTGTGTGAAAAATGGTGTTGGACGGTGTAATATACAAAAAACATGTTCATATATTTATCTTTTAATAATGAATTATGTGTTATTAAGTGATATAATAATATATAAACGCATTTATGTCGAATTTTCAGTATTTTTCGACCCAAAAAATTTAGTAGAATAGTTTTTAGGACACAAAACATATTCAAGTCGAATTTTATCCCGATAACTTTATAATAAATATATAATAATATGTGATAAATTGTGGACCGATATAGATCTACGTTGGTATTCCAGGATGTTGCATGTTGGCTATGAAAAATTTGAAGTAGAAGAAAAAAAATAATGTTCGACAAAATTTATCGAATTATCTTTTGTAGTTTCTGAGAAAACTACATAACGGTACTGGACAATAAAAACTATTTTGGATAAATTTAATTAATTTATTTATTTTATTTATTCATTTATTACACAGTAATAATAAATACCTGAGATCAATGAGTAATTTAATTTAAATATAATTCTTTAATAATCATCTGTTGGGCTCCCCTGCCGTACATAAAATATTAATAATTAATTTAAAAATAATGCAAATAAAAAAGTCCCAAACAGCAACAAAATATATGTACATGTATATAATGAACTAGGTGGCATTCTGACATATATAGTTACCAACTGCTATCAATAAAAGCTTATGTCAAGCACTTTGACACTCACATTAATGTATACTTTTTATACCCTTCACCTTCGTGAGAAGGGTATATATAAGTTTGTCATTCCATTTGTAATTTCTATAATTTTCCGACCCTATAAAGTATATATATTCTGGATCCTGGTCGATTAAGCCATGTCCGTCTGTCTGTTGAAATCAGTTTTTAGAAGACCCCAGATATCGGCGAGATCCGAATTTTCAATAATTCTATTAGACATGCTTTCGAGAAGATCGCTATTTAAAATCAGCAAAATCGGTCGGTAAATAACGGAGATATGAGCAAAAATCCCAGACAACCTCTGAAAATTTCATCAAAAAATTGTTATAAAAGCAACAACAACACTGTATGTAGAAAAAGATGTACACGTGTGTGTGTAGATGTATTTGATTTTATTCAGCTGTGTATTTTTTTGTATGTTTGGAATCCAAACATACAAAGTATACACAGCAAAAAAATATGATTTGCAGATTTTGTTAAAATAAAATAATTTTCCCTTTTGTTTTGCAAATACATTTTTTAATGAATAGAAAAAGTATTTAAAACGTTTTCAATTATATGAGAGTAGATTGTGAGTTATTGTACAATAATTTTTATGCGAATAATGTAAGTTTGAAATTTAAAACTAACAAAAATTTTTTTCCAAGTGCTTTTTAAAACAATTTTTTTACGATAAACAAAAACAAAATCTACGTCTCGTCAGTGTTTACCAGCAATGAATACGAAAGTGTTGTTGTTTTACTCTTGCTTGTATACAGTTAAGAACAACAAGAACGTATTGCTAGTATTAAGCGCATATAAGTGTATAGAAAACACACTGTCTATAGCTAAGCGCATTTACAAAAACAAAAGAGTACCAAGAGCATAGGGCTTGGGCACCCTTGGTTTGGATGCTGTTGGCGTCATTGCGTTGTTACTTTTGTTTTTATACCCTACACCACTTTAGTGGGGAGGGTATATTGGGTTTGTGCTGATGTGTGTAACATACAAAAATATTCGTCCTATACCCACCTTAAAGTATACCAATCGACTTAGAATCATTTTCTGAGTCAATTAAGCTATGTCCGTCCGTCCGTCTGGCTGGCTGTCCATGTAAACCTTGTGCGCAAGGTACAGGCCGCAATTTTCAAGATAATTGGATGAAATTTGGTACACACGCTTCTTTTAGCCCAAGGACGAAGCCTATTGAAAATGGTTAAAATCGGTTCATTATTTCGACTAGCACCCATACAACCGTACCCCCCAAATATGCCCTTTTGGCTTATAATTAATTTAAATGATCCATTATGTTACCAAAAGTCGACAAAACTTAGTTTTATAGAACTTTAAATGACACTACCTACTACTTTTGTAATGAGCGGGCTTCATATGACCCCATCCCCCATACAAACTCCCCTTCAGAAAATAACTTAAAATTCAAAATTAACTTGCAAACACTAATAACACTTTTAAATTCTACATAAATAATATTGAAGAAGACTTAACTCCCCCTACCAACATTTTTAAGGATAGGGCCATATTTTGCCCTACTCCCCTTTAAGCCCTCTTAAAAAATCTCTTTTTTTGCCAAAAAAAAGTAAAAATATTCCGAAGTAAAGTTAAAAAACAAACCAAATGCTTTATTTTTTTAAATAATTCCCATTATTAACATACATACTGACTGGTGTAGGGTATCATATGGTCGGCTACGCCCGACTATTCATACTTGTTGTTTTTCTATGTTTTTCGTTATATATGTTTAGATGTCTGTTGGTTTAGATCAGACGTCGGCGCTAGTATTGTTCTGACAACAAAGATTTTCGGCAAATTACATGTACACAACACGATCGCATACGAACCTCTAAACAAGAGCATCAAAAATACAAATATTTTATTTAGTTGCTTGACAGCATTCAACAAAGCAGGTTGATGTCGCTTTGTTTAAGAAATTGAAAACACAACTTGAAACAAGTAAGAGTGTTATATTCGGCCATGCCGAATCTTATATACCCACCATCAAATCATTCATGTTTATGTAGAATTTTACTGATGTACTTACATTTTTGGGTCAGTAATAAGTCTTAAAGTCATTTTCAGAAGGGGGCCTTGGTAAGGTCAATTATAAATCAATTTTCATTAAATTTATGAAAATGATTTTATTTCCTATAAAACTTTTTCATGTCGAATTTTATTGCTTTATATATATGTTATGAGCAGATATGAGCATACATCTCTTAGCGATAAAGTTATTTTCTGAAGGGGGCATTTTAATAAGGATAGGAGAAAACGTGAACCGATATTCTTACTTTCAATAAGGATCGATCCTTATAAAATTTGATAGGGAGATTTTGGCTCGCACGAAACTTGTGTATGTAGAATTTTGCAGTAATGAGCGTTGAATTCGTTGTCTAAAGGGCACATTATTAGGGGGTTACATAATAATGGACTCATCATATAATAATGGACTCATTTAAGAAAATGATTTTAGTTCCCATAAAACTTTTATATGTCGAATATTATTGTTATATATATGCTTCTTAAGGTAGATATGAGCATTAAAGTCGTTTTCTGAAAGGGACCTTTAGGTGGGATAGGCTCAATTATGTATAGGGTCAATTATCCTTATAAAATTCTACAAAGAGATTTATGAGACCATAAAACATGTTTGTGCCGAATTTCACCGCTATTGATGCTTCTCTTAGCCAGTTATGAGCGACAAAGTCATTTTCTGAAGGGGTCTTTATATGGGGGGTAGGGCCAATTATGAACCGATCCTTATAAAATTCTACGAAAAGATTTATGTCCAAATAAAACATGTTTGTGCCGAATTACACCGCTATTGATGCTTCTGTTAGTCAGTTGTGAGCGATAAAGTCATTTTCTGAAGGGTACTTTGTATGGGGGGTAGGGTCAATTATGGACCGATCCTTATGAAATTTTATGAACAGATTTATGTCCCTATAAAACATGTTTATGTCGAATTTCACTGCTATTAATGCTTCTCTTAGCCAGTTATTGACGATAAAGTCATTTTCTGAAGGGGACTTTATATGGGGGGTAGGGTCAATTATGGACCGATCCTTATAAAATTCTACGAAGAGATTTATGTCACCATAAAACATGTTTGTGCCGAATTGCACCGCTATTGATGCTTCTGTTAGTCAGTTGTGAACGATAAAGTCATTTTCTGAAGGGTACTTTGTATGGGGGGTAGGGTCAATTATGGACCGATCCTTATGAAATTCTATGAAAAGATTTATGTCCCCATAAAACATGTTTGTGCCGAATTACAGCGCTATTGATGCTTTTGTTAGTCAGTTATTGGCGATAATGTAATTTTCTAAAGGAGGCCTTATATGGGGGCTAGGCGAAATCGTGGACCGATATTGCCCATTTTCAATACCAAACAAACTGGATTAACTATAAGTATCTGTGCAAAATTTCAGCTCGCTAGCTACTTCCGTTCGGACTCTATCGTGTTTTAAACAGACAGACATACAGACAGACGGACAGACGGACGGACATGGCTAGATCGTCTTAGAATATAATAAGGACCCAGAATATATATACTTTAATGGGTCTTAGACGAATATTTCAATGTGTTACAAACGGAATGACAAAAACAATATACCCCCCATCTTTTTTGATGGTGGGTATAAAAAGGCGGTAATTTAAGGTTCCGATATGGTTGTGAACAACTTTGAAAGTTTTCATGCTATGACAGTCATTTATGCATCATTTTTAAGCATTATGATTGCACTTTAATTTGGTATAGCATTTGAGGCATAATGTGTTCGTCTAAAAAATGGTCAATTTGATGGATCGGTAGAATTGTTGCTCTATGTTTAAAAACGCTGTGATTTGAGGTTCCCATATGGTTGCAAATAACATTGACAGTCTTTATGCCAGGACAATCGTTTATGCATCATTTTAAAGCATTACAGTTGCACTTTGTTTTGGTGTATAATTTGTGGCATAATTAATTTTTACAAAAATTGAATAGATATTTATTGGTACAAGTTTAGAAATGCGGTAATTTAAGGCTCCGATATGGTTGCAAATATCTTTTATAGTTTTTCATGTTATAGCAGTCGTTTATATATCATTATTTTTAAGGCTCCGATATGGTTGCAAATATCATTTATAGTCTTCATGTTATAACAGTCGTTTATATATATTTTTATTGCATTATAGGTTGAGGTTCCGATATGGCTGCAAATAACATTGACAGTTTTCACGCTATGACAGTCATTTAAGCATCATTTTAAAGGATTATGATTGCACTTTAATATGATATATGACTTGTAGCATAATGTGTGTTTTTAGAAATAAGTCAATTTGATAGGTAGGAATATTGTTCTATGTTTAAAAAACGCGGTAATCTGAAGTTCCGATATGGTTGCAATTAACTTTGGCAGTTTTCGTGCTAGGACAGTTCGACCATTTTAAAGCATTAAAATTGCCATTTGTTTTGGTATATAATTTATTGCATAATGTATTTTTAGAAAATGGCCAATTGGATAGATCGGTAGAATTATTTTCCCAGGTTTAAAAAGGCGGTAATTTGAAGTTCCGATATGGTTGTGAATAACTTTGAAAGTTTTCATGCTATGACAGTCATTTATGCATCATTTTAAAGCATTATGATTGCACTTTAATTTGGTATATTATTTGTAGCATAATCTTTTCGTCTAAAAAATGGTCAATTTGATGGATCGGTAGAATTGTTGTTCTATGTTTAAAAACGCTGTGATTTGAGGTTCCGATAAGGTTGTGAATAACATTGACAGTTTTCACGCTATGACAGTCATTTATGCATCATTTTAAAGCATTATGATTGCACTTTAATATGGTATATCATTTGTAGCGTAATGTGTGTTTTTACAAATTGGTCAATTTGATAGATCAGTAGAATGATTTGTTCTATGTATCAAATGCAGTAATCTGAGGTTGCGATATGGCTGCAATAATTGTGAATAACTTTGACAGTTTTCATGCTATGCATCATTTTAGAGCATTATGATTGCACTTTAATTTGGTATATCATTTGTGGCATAATGTGTTCGTCTAAAAAATGGTCAATTTGATGGATCGGAAGAATTGTTGTTCTATGTTAAAAACGCTGTGATTTGAGGTTCCCATATGGTTGCTAATAACATTGCCAATTTTTATGCCAGGACAATCGTTTATGCATCATTTTAAAGCATTACAGTTGCAGTTTCTTTTGGTGTATAATTTGTGGCATAATGAATTTTTACAAAAATTGGATAGATCGGTATATTATTGGTACAGGTTTAGAAATGCGGTAATTTAAGGCTCCGATATGGTTGCAAATATCATTTATAGTTTTCATGTTAAAACAGTCGTTTATATATCTGTTTATTGCATTATAGTTGCCATTTGTTTTGGTATACAATTTAGTGCATAATATATTTTTAAAAAATGGCCAATTGGATAGATCGGTAGAATTATTTTCACAGCTTTAAAAACGCGGTAATTTGAGGTTCCGATATGGCTGCAAATAACATTGACAGTTTTCATGCTATGACGGTCATTTAGGTATCATTTTAAAGCATTAGGATTGCACTTTAATATGGTATATCATTTGTAGCATAATGTGTGTGTTTTTACAAATTGGTCAATTTGATAGATCGGTAGAATTGTTGTTCCATGTTTAGTAAACGCGGTAATCTGAGGTTCCGATATGGTTGCAATTAACTTTGGCAGTTTTCGTGCTAGGACAGTCGTTTATGCACCATTTCAAAGCATTAAAATTGCCATTTGTTTTGGTATATAATTTATTGCATAATGTATTTTACAAAAATTGGATAGACCGGTATATTTATTGATACAGGTTTAGAAATGCGGCAATTTAAGGCCCCGATATGGTTGCAAATATCATTTATAGTTTTCATGGTATAGCAGTTGTTTATATATTTTTTTATTGCATTATATTTGCCATTTGTTTTGGTAT
>NC_060952.1:59551620-59564120 GCF_022045245.1 Lucilia cuprina | reverse complement strand
ATAAAAGCCTTTATACAACAGTGTGGCCAATGTGCCTCAGCAGCAAAAATGCCAACTGGGTTAGTCCTTGGCCTACACCTGAAAACGCATGGGAGCGCATTCATGTAGATTACGCTGGCCCAATTGAAGGATATTATTTCTTGGTTGTGGTTGACGCCTTTTCTAAATGGCCTGAAATAGTTCCAACTAAGTCTATAACCGCTCAGCAGGCAATAGACATTTTAAATGAAATATTCTGCAGACATGGGCTACCGCGCGGGAAAACTTGCAAACATTTCTTCAATGTTACCGTTCCACACCAAATCGATACTGCAACAATAATAAATCACCAGCAGAGCTTTTATACAACGCCTTTTATCCAAATGGCCATGCCGAAACATGAAAAAACAATATGATAAGAAACACGGTGTTTTTAAAATGAATTTAAGACAGGAGACAAATTTTACGCCAGTATCCATGTACCTAATAACAGTTTTGTCTGGAAATCTGGAAAAAAATTGAGCGTAGAGGTAACGTCATGTATAATGTAAAGCTTGACAACGGCAGGTTGATTCGTGCTCACAAAAATCAACTACGTCCAAGAAATAGCACGGATACAACATCAAGTCCCCGAAGGTTAGGCATTGGATTGGACTACTTCCCAGAAGTTATAATATCGGATAAACAACCAACTGTGGAAAAAAGTGAGCTTCAAAATTGTGCTAGTAACACACCGAGCGAAGGACGAAATTTAAACCCAACTGGTTTTGAAAACCTAAAAGAAGTACCAGGAAGACAAGAAGTTTTAAGCCGCAATGTCGCTGAATCCTCAACACCACGCAGATCAGCCAGACAACGGAAACCTGTAGATAGGTTTAGTCCTTCCAGGAACTAGCTAAGAAGGGAAGGTGTTGGCAGCACTTATAAATAATAAGCAATATGGTAACTTTGGTCATAAAATATGAGACAGAGTAGAAGAGATAAAAAAATAAAACTGAGCTTAAGAACAACCCACGTGAATTGTTTTGTACATGAATTTATGAAAAATAAAGATTGAAATATATATGAATTGAAATCACAATAATTTTTCAAAGGGAACTTTGTATGGGAGCTATGACCAGTTATGGACCGACCCAGACAAATTTTTCTTTGAATGAATTATATTAACATAAAACTTTAATTTGTAAAATTTTATAAAGGAAGATGTTTATTTGTTCGGGAGGTATATGAAATTGTAGACGGATTCCGCCAATTTTTAACAGAAATATAGGAACAACTGTTTAATGATTGCAATGGCATATTTTCTGAGTTTTTTTCAAATTTTAATTCATAGCTTTTTCTCATATGAACCGATTTGGCTCATTTTCAATATCATACTGCTTAGGACAATAATAAATATATTGATTGGATGAATTTCGTTAATTTTTGTTGCTTCCTCTTAACGTGAGTGTTTTATATGGACAGACGGACGGACCTAGTTAGATCGACTCAAAATTTCATAAGGTCCAAGAATATATATACCTTATTGAGTCTCAGATGAATATGCCTGGGTGTTGTGTTAAGTCGTGTAAAAATGTAAGATAATTGTACTGTTAAAAAATTTTCACTTACATATGTATAAGTACTTTTTATTTTTTACGCTTTTAAATATTTCTAAATTAAAATGTGTGTCGGAAAAGTAAATAATATAAAATCATACTTATTATTACTTCTAAATTAGTTTTTATATACCCTATACCACATTAGTATGAAGGGTATTTTGGTCTTCTGCTAATGATTTTCGGGTACCTTATATAAGAACTACGAGCAATTATGAACTGATTGTGAAAAAATCTTCAAATAGCAATTTTTTACAAAACTTGAAAAATATTATTATTGTACTTGTAAGAATATCATTATTTGGTAATGAGTTATATACGTTTATGTAATCTTCGAAGAGGGGCCCTTTATGGAGGCTACGACCAATTAATAACTGACCGTAAAAATTTTTTGCAGTATCATTTCTATATATAAAAAATGTTAACGCCAAATTTTGTATCAATAGCATTATTTGGTAATGAGTGATGTTTAAGTGATTTCTGTAAGGATATCTTGTATTGGACTGATTGTGGTGGATGGTATAAAAATGTAAGATAATTTTACTGTTTATACAAATATTCACTTACATATATAAGTATACTTGACGTTTTTTCACGCTATTAGCAAATATTTTTTAATTTATATGTGTGTCAGAAAAGTAAATAATATAAAATAATATTTCTTCTTACATTAAAATAAGTTTTTATACCCTATGCCACTTCATTGGGGAGGGTATATTGGGTTTGTGCTGATGTTTGTAACGCATTGGTTCTAAACCCACCTTAAAGTATACAAATCAGAATCAATTTCTGAATCGATTAAGCTATGCCCGTCCGTCTATGTAAACCTTGTAATTAAACTACAGGTCGCGATTTTACACAAACTTTTTTTCAAGGAGGAAGCCTATTGAAAATGGTACCACCAAATATATCCTTTGAGCCCATAATTATGTTATGTGTTCTAGTATCTCTACCAAAAATATAACAACTTAGTTTTGCTCATTTGGTGATTTTGGTAATGATCGGGCTTCATTTGCCCCTCATTACCATTTATTAAAAATAATCCACATTTTTAACAAACTATTGACTAGATTCTACCGACTATAGATTCTCACCTATTTTTACGTTTTGTGTTATTTATTGGAAATATTTGCAAATAATTCAATATTATATAACATTTATCTTCCTTCTACTTCACGTATCCATCATCTACAAGTTTTAAATTCTTATTTAGAATTTAAAAAGTATTAATCGCTTATTTATTTTTTTCAAATAAAAATTAAATTAATTCATAATAATATTAATTGCTTGTTTAATGTTTATTACAATAAAACATCAATAACTTTATTTATTATTAATATGGGGGATAGCCTTTAAAAACTTTTTTTAAATGAAAAAAATATAAACTCTAATCCGTAAAAAGTTTCTGTAGTCACAAACCATACATAAACGTAGAATAATCGACATTTCACGGAAATGTAAAAACTTAACCCTTTATGACCTAGTAATATTTTGGAATTTTAATTAAGAAAGTTATTAATTTTGTTCATTCATGACACCTATAATTTATTTTTTCTTTTCTATTTTCAATATCTTTATTGCAATAACCTAGTCTATATACACCATAATTTAGAGGATTGCGTCCTTTTTAGAATCGTGCAATAAAAGTAGAGCCATACGTTAAATAAATTACATCAGTTTTAAGAATATAAACAGAAAATTTCTTATTACTTTCAAAATTTTAATAGTTAGATAAAATAAAATAAAACGTTTCTTTTTACATCAGTTAACTCAGTTTTTAGGGATGAATTTTTTTTTAAATTTTGAAAGAATTCAATTTAATATACATTTTGTGTAAATTTTTTACCAAAAAAATTTCCGTTTAATTTTAAATTCTCTGTATTTTTTTTCTAATATTAGAAATACTTTTGCATAGATAACGGGAAAGTATAGTCTATTTTTCTGGCACAGCCTAATATCTTCCTAATAATTGTATCCATAAGTATATTGACGATATCGCTAGAGAAGTTATTATTTGAAAATTTTTAATTCCTATTTAAAAAGCACCCGAGAAATGTGTCATCTGATGTTAAACTTAGTGTTTTAAGATATAATATAATTTTTAATTTGGAAATACATTGAAGTCCCAAAAGTGCGCAGAATTTTTCGTTGTTAAGAAGCTAATTTAACACTTTTTTCGATGACGTAGTAAGTTAAACTTAAAATGAAAACAAGTATGAATGTATAGTCGGGCGTAGCCAACTATATAATACCCTACACCTGTTAGTATGTATGTTAAAAATGGGGACTATTTAAAAAAATAAAGCATTTGGTTTGTTTTTTTAACTTTATTTCGGACTATTTTTACTTATTATTTTAGAGGGTTCAAAGGGGAGTAGGGCAAAATAGGGCCCTATCCTTAAAAATGTTGGTAGGGGGAGTTAAGTCTTCTTCAATAATATTTATGTAAAAGTGTTATTAGTGTTTGCAAGTGAATTTTGACCTTTAAGTCATTTTCTGAAGGGGAGTTTGTATGGGGGATAGGATCAAATGAAGCCCGATAATTACAAAAATAGGTAGTGTCATTTAAAGTTCTATAAAACTAAGTTTTGTCGACTTTTGTTAACATAATAGATCATTTAAATTAATTATAAGCCAAAAGGCTCTATTTGGGGGGTACGGTTGTATGGGGGCTAGTCGAAATAATGGACCGATTTTAACCATTTTCAATAGGCTTCGTCCTTGGGCCAAAAGAAGCGTGTGTGCCAAAGTTCATCTAATTATCTTCAAAATTGCGGCCTGTACCTTGCGCACAAGGTTTACATGGACAGCCAGCCAGCCGGCCAGACGGACGGACGGACATAGCTTAATCGACTCAGAAAATTCTATAGAATTTTATCCCGATAATAATTCAATGAAATATATGCATTTATTATAATAAAATTAAATTCGATTTACTTTCGACTAAATTTGTGTAAGAAAAATTATGGGAATTCGTTTTTAAACGAGAAATTAACTCGAATTCGGTTTACAGAACAGACATGAATAGCTTAATTAATCAATGAAATATGTGCGTAAGTAAATTTCGGAAATGGGCTTTGTATGAGAGCCATGACCAATTATGAATCCATTCGAAAAAAAATAATTGTAGAGTGATTGATACATATACAAAACATATTTATGTCAATAGATAGATCTCGATAGATTTATTTATCGATGAAATATTCGCGTTTAAGTGATTTTCGGAAGTGGGCCTGGGAAAAATTTTGAACCGATAAAATCTTCGTTTTTATTATAATTTCTGTCCATATTTTATTTTAAGATACAAAATTTTGATTTGATACCGATATATTTGAGAAAGTTATTACCGAATAATACATTTCGGGATATATATACCTATGTATGGGCGCTATGAGAAATTTAGATTCGATTATTATGATCTTTAACATAATTGACCCCTGAGCGAAAAAATTATGGTGTAACAAAATTCCTCAAGAATTAGAAAAAAGCGTAATTTTTTCCAGGTATTCTGAAATTTTTACTTGTAACTTTTTAATTTTTATAATTTTCAACGCCAAACTGCCTAGGACGACATTAAATATTTCCAGTGAATTGTTGGAGTATTAACATTCACTTTACTTTGTAAACATTAATAATTTCCTTTCTTGTGTAAATCAAGTAAACATTGTATTATATATTTTATGTACACCCTGTTGTTAAATTGAATACCGTTGTAAATTTTAACTACATTATAAATATTGTAATAAATACTCATTCCAATAAACTAAATTGAACAGAAAAGATCTTTCGTGCCATTTTATTTTAAAATAACTTTTACAGGTTATGGGCCTTTGCTAAAGATTGGAATTTAAATAAAGTAAAGAAATTAAAGTAAAATTAAAGAGTAATAAAATTATAAGGATATTAAACAAATTTTATTGCTACATTTGGAATAAGGAAAATATGGCAGACACTAAGCCTAAATTTGCAAAACTTAATAATGAAAACTATGCGAACTGGAAATTTAAAATGGAGCTTCTGTTACGCAAACATAATTTATGGAAGCATGTCATTGAAGGTAAACGTCCTCACCAAACTATGTGGCTGGAGTAAGAACCAATCAGTCCATTATAAATGAATGGGATAATAAGGACGATGAAGCTAGAGGTACTATCGGTTTGCTTGTGATGGATGATCAATTATGCCATATTCGTAACATGAAGACTGCTGCAGACACATGGAACGCTTTGAAGGAATATCACGAAAAGAACACCTTAAGTAACAAAGTTTATCTGATGAGATCGATATGTAGTCTTAAACTTGAAGAAGATGGTGACGCAGTTGCTCATATATCTGCTACGAACGACTTGTTTACAAAATTAAGTGATATTGGTGAAGAAGCCTTGTCTGACAAGTGGAGTGCTGCTATGCTGTTAAGTACTTTACCAGAAAGTTATGATACCCTGACAACTTCACTGGAGTCTCGTAAAGAGGATGAAATAACGTTTGCTTTGGTTCAACAAAAGGTGATTGCAGAATATGAACGTCGTTTACATGCTGGTAATAACGTACATGATGCGGTTAATGATTATACATTTTTCACAACGATTAACAACTCTTACAAAAGTTCTATTGAATTGGCAAATGGTGAAACAGCTGAGATCGAAGGTATTGGATCTGTTGAATTTGTGTTGTGCGATGAGAAGCAATCAAAATAAAATTCTCGCTAAAGAGGTTTTGTATGCACCCAGTCTAGTGGGCAATATACTGTCGGTGAGACAATTAAAAAAAGTTGGTTTCGACATATCATTCAAGAAAAATATTTGTTATATAAATTTTGAAAATTTTACGTCAATTTGAACATATTAATGCCATAATGCAACATAATGAAAACTGTATTCATCAGTGGCATCGTAAATTAGGTCATCGCAATCCGGAGGCTATAAGAAAAATGTTTTCAGAAAATTTAGCTGAAGATTTCAAGATTGTTGAATGTAATATTAAAGAAATTTGTGAAACATGTGTGTTACCGACAGTTGTCTATATTACTAAAAACTACAAATGTTAAAAACAATCGACCCCACTTTTACAACCATGTCAATCTTCTTTTCTATCTTCACACCTTATACAAAGACAAAATATAAAAATACCCCGCCATTTGAAGAACAAAATTGTAAAAAAAAAAGTTATAAAAAGAAAGAACTAAGGTAAAATCAAATGTATTAAAAATTCATAACGAAATAAAATTAATAAATTTCGCTTACAGAATTTTAAAGCGACTAACTGCTACGAAAACTTAGTCTTTTATTCAATAATTTCTTTAAAATTCTTATGTACTCAAAAATATGGCGCAATACAATCCAACCTTAGTGTCCAATTGTGTGTTGTGTACTGACCCGGACGATGATAAAATGGTTACTTGTTCTAAATGTCTTTACAGCTATCACAAAAGCTGCTGTAATATAGATAATACTTCTGATATATTTCTATGGAGGTGTCAACAATGTACTATTGGTATCGGGCAGCAAAATGACACACATAACCTCAATGCATCAAACCCATCTTCAGATTCCAGTTTAGAAGTTATTGAGGAATTTCTACAACAGCGTCCGCCACAAACAGTCTCACAAACTTCTCAAGTCACAGCAGGTATGGCAAACAGTAAGACTCAATTGAAATTGCAACAGCTGGAGGAAGAAATGCGTTTGAAAGAAGAGTATTTGCGGCGTAAGTATGATTTACTACGTGCTGATAATGATGAGTGCCATCACAAAGACGATAATTCGCAGACACAACTGCTACGGCCGGAGTCTAATATAATGAATAATGTTGCATCAATTAGACCACCGTGTGTACAAAATTATCGACATAATGTTAATATAACACCATCAACTAATAACAGTACCAATAACACTTGTAATCAATGCTTAGCACAGACACAAACCTTCGATCCATTCTCACCACTAATTAATCAACATTGTCAATGTACAAAGGGTTATACAGTGAACATACCCCACGTCAATCAATGTACTTATGACGTCACACAACAAAATAAACAGATGACAAGTTGTCAATTTAATAATATATTTGGTCGTAAAAACAACACTAATAAGCAAAAAACAAACAATTGTGAAAATAGTTGTGAAGATAATAATTTAAACATTACCACTACACAACTTGTGGCCAGACAATGTATATCAAGGGATTTACCTATATTTAATGGAGACCCAAAAGAAATGGCCCATATTCTTAAGTGCATTTGAACAAAGCAACCGTGTAGCTGGATATAGCAACGAGGAGAACCTTATCAGGTTGCAAAATTGTTTACGCGGTAAAGCACGGGAAACTGTTCGAAACTGTTTAATGTTGCCCCACATTGTACCAGACATCATAAGAACATTAAAAATGTACTTCGGCAGACCCGAGGTTATTATTAAAAACTTAATTGATGAAGTACGTAAGTTTACACTACAAAAAGGAAAATTAGAGTCCATGATACAATTCGCCTTTGCAGTAAAAAATCTTTGTGCAACTATTCGAGCCTCACAATTAGAAGAATATTTAATTAATCCGACTCTTTTACAGGAATTAGTTGACAAATTACCATCAGACACTATACTTCAATGGGCCCTATTTTCTAAGGATATACTACATCCAAATTTGTCAGATTTTTCTAATTGGCTGTACATGATAGCAGAAGCCACCTGTAGAGTAACCGTCCCGGTTTTTGAATCCTGCAGTGATTCTAAGTCATCCAAAAGAGAAGGGCGCCTTAACACGCACACAGCTACTACTACAGTGACCCCCCAATTAAAGTGTATAGTATGCGATGAACCCCACAAAGTGACACAGTGTTTAAAATTTAAAGATTTGTCCACAGCTGAAAAATGGGACATTGTAAATTTAAAAAACTTATGTCGCATTTGCCTAGGTATGCATCGACGCAAATGCTGGTTTCAAAAGCCATGTGGAGTTGACGGTTGTGAGGTACTTCACAATGCTTTACTTCATCCTGAAGACCAGTCATCAGCCGGCACTGTAAATAATCACAAAGATGCAAAAGGAGAATTATTTTATCGTATTGTGCCAGTTACTCTGTACGGTAACAAAAAATCGATTACAATATACGCACTCCTGGATGACGGATCGACCCTAACACTTTTAGAGCAGGAAGTAGCCGACTCTTTAGACATAAAAGGTACGAAAGACCCACTTTGTATACTATGGACTGGTGATGTCTCACGTTTTGAAGATGACTCAAGAAGATTTGATTTAAAAATTTCATCGGCCAAACCCAACTCTAAAATTTTTCCAGTTAGAAACGTATACACAGTAAAAAACCTAAACCTGTCAAAAGAGTCCATGAATGTGTTTGATATAAAAAAGAAATACTCTTTCCTCAGAAATGTACCTATAGAAAGCTATAACAACGTAGTTCCTTCCATGATTATAGGTGTAAACAACCCAAATTTGATTACATCTCTTAATGTTAGAGAAGGTGGGTGGCAGCAACCAGTGGCCTCAAAAACAAGATTAGGTTGGACGCTTTTTGGTGGAGATTCTAAATCTGGTAATAGACTCAACTTCCACAAATGCAACTGTGAAGAACTTCATGACGTCATAAAATAATTTCTTGCTGAGGAAAATGTTGGGATAATATCTCCTGACAGGATACCAATGTCTAAGGATGACCAACAAGCTTTAGAAATTTTAGAGAAAACCTGTAAATTTAATGAAGGACGTTACGAAGTTGGACTCCTATGGAAATCTGAATCCACAGAGTTGCCAAACAGTTTACCCACGGCCATTAAACGATTACAATGTATAAGGCGAAAAGCAGCTCAGAAACCGGAACTTGCCGAAATTATAAATCAACAAATTTCTGAAATCAAAGGTTATGCCCAGAAACTTCCAATTGAAGTATTAGAACAAAATAAGGGTCTTGTTTGGTACTTACCCACATTCATTGTTAAGAACCCACATAAGCCCAATAAAATAAGACTCGTATGGGATGCAGCTGCCAAGTCTGGTGATTTTTCCCTCAATGATTTTTTGTTAAAGGGCCCTGATTATTTAATACCCCTAATGAATATTATATTTAAATTTCGGATTGGAGCCATTGCAGTGTGTGGAGATATCGCCGAAATGTTTCACCGCATAAAGGTGAGAAAGGAAGACGCTAGTGCCCAACGTTTCCTATGGTGGGATAACAAAAATTCCATAGTAGTTTATCAGCTTAATGTACTCATGTTTGGTGCCTCTTGTTCGCCATGTATCTCACATTATGTTCGAGACAAAAATGCAACAATGTTTGGTAGTAATCAAGAAGTAATTAATGCCATAACTCGACAACATTATGTCGATGATTTTATTGATTCTACAAATACCGTGGAGGAGGCAATTCAGTTGGCTTTAGGAGTAAGAGATGTTCATGCCAAAGGAGGCTTTCATATGCGTAACTGGTCATCAAATTCAGTTGAGGTGTTAACAGCACTTGGGGAAACCAGTGACAATGAAATTAAGTCTTTCGAAAATAATCAAAATTCATCTCAATTTGAAAAAATTCTTGGACTCTACTGGGACCCCAAAAATGATATTTTTAAAATTAATTTAAAGTTTGTACGACTTCGTAGACCCATCCTAACTGGTGAAATAGTGCCTACAAAACGGGAAATACCTGTTTTATATCATATTTAAAATCTATTCTTCAGGAAATATGGCGATCTGCTTTGGACTGGGACCAACCACTTAATGATCAAATTTTTTGTAAATGGAAAAATTGGCTAAATTTTTTGCCAACAATTGAAGCTGTTTCCATACCACGATGCTATTCTAAAGACCTACAACATCATAATTATGTCGCCGAACTCCATACATTTGTCGACGCAAGTGAGAACGCTTATGCAGCTGTTTCATATTTTCGAATAGAACTTAACGGTAAAGTAGAAATACGTCTGGTAGCTGCAAAAGCAAAAGTAGCCCCGCTTCGACCCTTATCCATACCACGACTCAAGTTACAAGCCGCTGTAATAGGTGCAAGACTTATGAACACAGTAAGTTCTCACAAAATTAATTTGCAGCGAAAAATTATGTGGACCGATTCTGTAACTGTTTTAACATGGTTAAGTGGCGACCCGAAGAAATTTAAGCAGTTTGTTATGTTTCGGGTTGCAGAAATTTTAAAGTTTACCAATGTTTCCGATTGGCGATGGGTGCCAAGTGCAATGAATGTTGCTGATTTCGCTACGAAATATAGATCAGCTAAAGATTATTATAAAGATTGGTTTGAAGGACCTTCTTGGTTAAAATTTGATGAAAATGATTGGCCAAAAGGCTCAGCCGGAGTCGGATCAAATGTAGATCAAAATGTTACTTCAGAAATGCGTCCTGTATATCTTAACATTCACACTCGAAAGTCTATGATATTACCAATTAATTTTGAATATTTTTCCAGCTGGTTTAGGCTTTACCGTGCCGTTGCAAATTGGATCGTATTTGTCGAACGTAAGAAACAATTGCTATATAAACAAAAGCCAGTTGTTCAACTGAATGCTACGCATTTAAGTAAAGCAAAAAATTTAATTTTTAAAACAGCCCAAATGGCGAGTTTTCCTGATGAATATGTTGCCATTCAAAATGGATGGCCAAATGCAAACGGCGGTGCCTTTGACAAATTAGACGTTTATATTGATGGTGACGACATAGTAAGAGTTAAAAACCGAGCCAAATACGCAACCTTGGTTTGCGGCCCTCAACGTGACCTCATTATACTGCCAAGCAAACATCATTTAACAAAACTTATAGTATTGAATTACCATCTGGCGTATCATCACCAAAATCACGAAACTGTCATAAACGAAATTCGTCAAACATATTTTATAGTAAAATTGAGAGTAATATACAAAATAGTTCGGAGAAATTGCCAAAAATGTAAAATTGATGCAGCAAAACCAGTTACACCCCAAATGGCACCTCTTCCTCCAGCCCGTCTCGGTGCGTTTCAAAGACCCTTCACATTTGTCGGGGTAGATTATTTTGGTCCGATAGCTGTTACATTTTGTAGGAAATCCTTAAAGCGATGGGGTGTTATATTTACCTGTCTCACTATAAGAGCTATACACATTGAAATAGCACATACCCTCTCAACCGACTCATTTTTAATGGCACTTAAAAATTTTATTGCAAGACGGGGCACACCTGCGGAAATTTATAGCGATAACGGTACAAACTTTCGTGGTGCCGATCGTTTTTTAAAAGAGGAATTAGCAAAAATAAAATTTGATGATGTACAAACTGAAATGGCCCATAAAGGGATCCTATGGAGATTTAATCCACCAGCCGCGCCCCATATGGGGGGAGCATGGGAAAGGCTTGTGAGGTCGGTAAAAACCATTTTGTACAAAATATCTCCAGCACAAAAATTTTCTGATGAAAGCCTTAGAAGTTCCTTGATGGAAGTGGAGTTAATAGTTAATTCAAGACCCCTAACATATGTATCCCTAGAAACGGAGGATCAGGAAGCTCTTACTCCAAATCACTTCCTTTTAGGTAGCTCAGATGGTACAAAACCATTAGGTAATCTTGAAAACATCGACCATAAAATGTGTCTAAGACAAAGTGAGATTTTTGCAAACATGTTTTGGAAACGGTTTGTAAAATAAATGCTTCCAACATTAACTCGACGTTCTAAATGGACCCAAAATGTTAAACCACTAGGAGTGGACGATATAGTACTTGTGGTCGATGAAAATGCAGAAAGGAATTCCTGGATAAAGGGAAAGGTTGTGGAGATTGTTAAAGCTAAAGATGGTCAGGTTCGAAGGGCAAAAGTTAAAACCAAAAGTGGTATCATAGAGCGACCAGCAGTAAAATTAGCAGTTCTCGATGTCGGCAATAGTTGGTAGTAAGAACATATATGCAGCGCCTTACTGGGGGGAGAATTGT
>NC_060952.1:59519766-59551520 GCF_022045245.1 Lucilia cuprina | reverse complement strand
GTTTTTGAAGTCTGAAGGAATTGAATACAGTCCAACAAACGGAAAGGCAGAAAGAAAGAACAGGACTTTAATTGAAATGGCTAGATGTATTCTTATTGACGCCAATTTACCGTATACTTTTTGGGGAGAAGCTGTATCAACAGCAAATTATATTCAAAATAGAGTTTTTCAAAAGCTACAAATTCAACACCACACGAATTGTGGCATGGCTCAAAACCAAGTTTAAAACAATTTCACATCTTTGGATCCAAATGTTTTGTGCATATACCTTCTGAAAAAAGGCGTAAGTTAGACGATACAGCACTTGAAATGATTTTTCTGGGTTACGATAATAATTCTAAAGCTTTTCGTTGCTACAAAAAGAGTAGTTATTAGTCGGGATGTTCGGTTCACAGATTGTATGTTTAATTCAGCTGAAAAGCAAGTTACTCTAGATTTTCGTAAACAAACTGTTCGTATTTTTGATCCTTATAACAATCAATAATGAAGCTGTGGCTGCCGATGAAAATATTAATACTAGCGAGCAGAATTCTGAAAAACATTTGGAGACACAAACACTTACCGTAAGAGTTTCTAGCAGAGAGAATAAAGGTAAAGAGCCTAGAAGATTAATAAATGAAATCTGGTTAACAAGAGAGTTTAAAGAACCCAATATTATCAGGAGGCTATCAATAGTGATGAAAAGCAGCAGTGGTTAGCTGCTATGCAGGATGAGATGGAATCGATGAAAAATAATCAAACATGGGAGCTTGTCAATTTGCCTGAGAATGCATCTCCTATTGGGAGCAAATGGGTCTATAAAATTAAACGAAATGCTGCCGGTGATATATGTCGTTTCAAAGCTCGCCTTGTTGCGCAAGGTTTCTCACAAAAATATGGCATCGATTACGATGAGGTTTTTGCCCCAGTGGTATCTCATATAACGTTCAGAATTTTGTTGTCAATTGCAGGAAAAATTGTCAATCATATTGATGCTATAACAGCGTTTTTAAATGGTAATTTGTCAGAAACTATTTTTATGAAGCAAACCCAAGGTTTCCAACAGGGAAATGAAAACATTGTATGTTTGTTAAAGAAGAGTATTTAGGGTTTGAAGCAGTCGGCGAGATCGTGGAATAATACTCTACATGAAAACCTTTTAAGAGCTGAATAAAATTAAATTTCCTGAATGATCCATGTTTATATTATGGTAATATATATGGAAAGGTATGTTACATAATTGTTTATGTAAACGATCTTATATTAGCCTGTTCAACTAAGGATCAGATAGCATATATTGAAAACAAACTATCAAGCAGTTTTGCTATAGAGAACCTAGGTGAATTAAAACATTATTTAGGTATTGAAATATCAAAAGATAAAGATGGTAATTTTCAGCTTTGCCAATCTACTTATATTAATAAATCTGCCAAAGAATTTGGACTAGAAGAGAAGTTACGGAAAAGGAGGAGAAACAAAACTTATTGAAAACAATAATATGTATCGTAAACTTGTTGGTCATATCCTCTATATTTCAGTTAATTCCAGACCAGATATCTCAGCAGATATAAGCATTTTAGCGTATACTAAAATATTTAAAACTACTGCAAACCTAAAGCTGCTTCTAAGCAACCGGAATGGAAATAAAGAATTAATTGGTTACGCTGATGCCAGCTGGGCAGACGATACAATTGAAAGAAAGTCGAATAGCGGACGAATATTTTTCTACAATGGCGGTACAATTGCTTGGTCTTGTCAAAAACAGACTCTCGTTGCCACTTCAACATGCGAGGCGGAATACATTTCGTTATCAGAAGCTGCTAAAGAAGCAAAATGGATAAGGCAAATCTTAGTAGATTTACACCAACCTATAAATGAACCAACAAACATTTTCAATGATAGTCAAAGCTGTCTACGTCTTTTAAATGAAGACAAATTTTCTGTTAAGACAAAACACATATACACAAAATATAAAATGATAAAAGATCTGGTAAAGAAAGGTATAATAACTTCAAGCTACTGTCCAACGTTGTCACCAATCAAACATATTTATTTTTGTAATAAATGCAACTTAAAGTGAATGAGGAGGAGTGTTGGAGTATTAACATTCACTTTACTTTGTAAACATTAATAATTTCCTTTCTTGTGTAAATCAAGTAAACATTGTAAAATATATAAATTTTATGTACACCCTGTTGTTAAATTGAATACCGTTGTACATTTTAACTACACTATAAATATTGTAATAAATACTCATTCCAATAAACTAAATTGAACAGAAAAGATCTTCGTGCCTTTTTATTTTAAAATAACTTTAACATGAATTTGGTCTACTTCTTTAGATTAGTTTTAACGTGAGCATATTTTAACTAGAAAGACAGACGAACATATCTAGATCGACTCAGAACTTCATAAGGACCCAGAATAATTTTGTTGGGTCTTAGCTGAATATTTCTTACAGTTATAAAATAAAAACTATTATAAGATTTTATTCCATTAATTTTTAACACGAATACTTGACAACCCTAGAAGATATGAATGAATTTTAAATGTTATTTATAAACCCACAGTCGATTTAAAATTCGAATTTTTGTGAAAAAAAATTAATATGAACATATTATTTACCTTAGTTTTTACAGCCAATTACAGTTTCGCATCAAAAAATCGTCTATTGAATTTTTGAAATCGTCATTAAATCATCAAAACTATAATAAAAATGTATCTCATTAATTTCAATTGATTTTAGTTATTATATGTATAATTTAACACATATATTTCAAAATTCCTTATATATCTTTCAACCTTTGGCATCAGGAAAAATGAATTCAAAGTCAAAATTTCCTCAAATAATACACAAGCTAAAAACACGAAATTTTTTATATTAAATTAAATTTATTTATTTAAATTAAAACAAGTAAGAAGTTATAGTCAGGCGAAGCCGACCATTTAATACCCTAGACCTGTATATAAAGCCATTTATTGTTTAATAAAACTGTGGATATTTATATAAAATTTTGTTGGGGCTTTTTAAAGGGCTAGGGTCAAATGAGGTCCTATAATTATAAAGTAGAACTTGGTTTTTCAGCTTTTTGTCTAGATATAAATAAATTTAACCGAAATTATGAACTTTATATAGCTATCCGTCCGTCCTTTGTAATCAAACAACAGATCGCAATTATGAATATAATTCAATGAAATTTGGTACATGATCTCCTATTGTCCCAGGGACGAAGCCTATTGAAAATGGTTAACATCGGTGCATTATTTCACCTAGTCCCCATATAACTGAACACCCGAACAGGGCTTTTAAGTTCATAATTATGTTAAATATACTCGTATCTCGATAAAAAGCTACAAAACCAAGTTCTGTACTAGCCTTGATGACCCTCATGAACTCTTTAAATATAGGGGGCTCATTTGATCCTAGTCCATATAAAAGACCCCCTTCAAAATTTGACTTCTATTTCCATAATTTTATTCGACAATAAAAGACTGAGCCAATGCACAATTCAACTTAAATGCTTTACTATCAAAATTAAATCACACTTTATTTTTGTATATTTTTTATATGGTCGTCCTCGCCCGACTATAATCTGTTACTTGTTTTATTATTTTTTCTAATATTTCAAATATGTGCCCAATTTCTTTTAAATAATAAATAAAATAATATTAAATATATGAAATTTTTTATAAAAATCCCTTTTCAAACAGGCTATTTTTGACAATGAAAATTAAATCTAACAATAGTGAATAAGAGTATTATATAAGAATTTACAGCGCTTTAGATAAAAATCGATTTTTGATAATAAATTAAATTGATTAGAAAAAAAATCTGTAATCAATACCTAATCCACAGTGGGGCAGAATGGAAATTTTTTGGAAATAAATCTGGCATTTCTAAACGGCTGATCCGATCGGGATAAAATTTGGCGTGAGCGTAGCCAAGGAGTATTCGAGTTTAAGTTTTGAAGATGAACCCCACAGATGCCCCAGGGACGGAGCTGTGGCGGCTCAAAGTAGGGTACCTACGACATGTAAAATTTATAAACTCGTGCCATTTTTTTGTTTTTCACCCAAAGATTTTTTTTAAGATTTTTATATTTTCTGAAAGCGCTCGACGAGAACTTGAAAAACATGCTTGGGCATACTACTTATCTCTTATAACATTCGAGTTATAGGCATTTAAAAATTTAGTGATACAAAATTTACCATACCTTGGTCCGCCTTTTTTTGCATACCGGGCGTAATTTTGGACCAAATGTAGTCAATTTTTTCTTGTTAGTTAGAAAATTTCAGATCAATATCATTTACAGATCCAAAAAAATACGTTTTTTAATTTAATAATTCAAAAAAATTTAGATTTTTGCCGTTTTTTTGCCCAAAATGTGTCTTAACTCTTTTATTAATAAAATAAAATTTTCTTTAAGAACATATAACAATTTTAAAGTTTTCTAAAAGGTATCTTTACGCAGAACGCTTTGGCGTAAAAAACTTTTCCTATTTTTTGAAAATGTTGCCACTGCGTCCTTCCGAATATGAGAAATTTTTTATCAAAACTTCAACTTTGGGCGACATGTTCTAAAATCCCAAAGCTGGGATCAGAAAACTGAAAGCAGTTTTGGAAACCTCAATATGTTTTCTATTTACTCCAAAAGTATTTTCCCAGCCCTGAAAGAAATGTGGACCCTATGGACAAAAATGTTAAAAATCCCATTTTTGGGATTTTCATTCCTATTTTTGGGAATTGCGGGATGCCCTTTGACCTTTTAAATTTTTTTTTTTGCATTTTCTTATTTGAAATGACAAATTTAACAAGCGTTGAAGATTTCATTGAGTTTTGTTCATAAATAAAGATTTTGTCATATATTACATATTTGTTAAATTTCTAATTATAATTATATATTTATCCCTTAATATCTTTTTTTAGTTAGATATGGAAATTCTCGACCCTTTACAAAAAATTTCAAGCCAATATCTCAATTACGTTTAAAAATATGTTCATTTAAACCTGTGTCCTTTAATTTCATTTTTTTTTTCATATTTTAGTATTAATTATGACAGAACATACATTTGGTGTTGAATAAAATATTTGGACAATTTTTAAAAATTAGTTAGTTAAATATTTTATTAAAGATTATAACATTGTATATACAATAAAAAAAATATAATTTTATTATGAGCCACGCACAACAACACCTAAATCACCCCACACAAACCACCTTTCCCGCCCACCGAAATATAAAACACAATTTAATACAATATCATCAGTTAGTATAATAGCTTTTTTTATTTGAACTGTTTATCTTAAACATAATACAATTAATTCTTACAACCTACTTATATAGTTAATTCCTAACACTACTTATTTTCTATAAAATAATCTGTCATATCGATATACATATCAAGAAGGTAATATAAGTCCTTTAAATCTTCCTCGTTTTAAGATGATAGAGTTTCATAACAAATCCATCTTTTTCGCATAGTTGAAAGAATAGGATCAGAAGATAGAAGTAAACTATTAAAAATATCTTCATTCTGTGATTGCCTGGAGCATTTTTTTGAGCTGAAAAGTTGAACATACTTAAAATCTCAATTCCTCGCTTCTGGGCATCTTCTGTTAACTCTCCAAGTGGAAGAATATTCGATTCAATTATTATTTGACCATGACACAATACTTTGTGTACTGTTGGTGTTAGTTCCCTCCATGGATATAGACATACAAGTAATTTAGGAATTTCAGATGTATATTCCCCAAATCGATTTCCATTAATTTTATGTTTACTATTCAGTGCCATTAAAATAGTGTTAACTCTTCGAAGCAACTCCTTGTCGATTCCAGTTATTTTTGAAGTAATTTAAAAATCACGAAAAAACCTCGCCGTATTACTGTCATTTGTACTACCGCAACTTGGAAGTGGTTTGTCGATGTTTAATCCCATCTGAACTTTAAATTATTCTTGGATTCTGCTTTTTTTCCGCAGCTCTCAGTTCTTTCAATTCTTCATTATTTTTTGTTGATTTAGTAAGATTCTCTGGCACACTTCTATATTTGAGGTCATATGCTATGTGTAAAAGTAATCCAAAAATCGTATTCTGGCATGAAGTGGTGAAATTCCGAAAGACAGGACTTCTTCATTAATACTTCTGCTTTTGTTTATATTTGAGAATTGCGACTTTTTCTCATTACATATTGAGCATCTCCAGAAGGAAGAAGTTTCTGGTATGGCATTGCTGACCTTTCCATCAATCATTGTTAAGCTTAGCTGATATGATACGTTAATAGAGAATTCCTTTATTTTTATGCAAATGGGCTCCAGTGCATTTATTTCATCTTTTAAATATTCCACTAAATCTTTTGTTGTTTTCTTTGGCTCCTTTATATATTCAAATCCAATGGGTCTACAAAAATTTTTTGAACCCGGAGTTGTATTGATCCATATATCTTCAAATGAATTTCCGATGCTTGACGATGATGAATTAAAGGAATATGAACGAATTCGTAATGGCACTAATGATGACATAAATACACTTTTGTAGTCTGCTAATGTCCGATTTCCACAAGCTTGTTTGTATTCTGGAAGTGCTGATAAACCGTCACATCCCCACTTACACATTAAGACAACATCACAGTTATGAATTTTCCTTACTTGGTCTTCTGATAAGTCTGACACAATTCTTGATGCTGTGTTTTCGAGCAAAGATGATATATCAATACAAGCTTCCACATCATTAACAGCAATAGGTGATGGTAGGATAGTTTGTTTTTTTCCTGGATCGCCTTGTATGATGGTAATATATTGTGTCCTTTTTCATGCAGAGCTTTCCTTAATATTTGGTACTTATTTCGACTGAGACCCAGTTCCAACATAAGCGCTATTGCTTCCTCTTCAGTAAAATTTGATTGTGATGTTGGAGTTGGTTTACTTTCCACAATTCGCTTAAGTCGTTTTGGTGATGCATTAGGAAGAATAGTTGCAATATGTACGGCATCCATAGGTTGGTTTTCCTTTTTCAGCATTTCGTTAAATGTATCAGCAATTTCCTCATTTGAGATTGAAAAAAGTTTTTGTGTGACCCTCTTTTTTTTGACCTTGAACATAAGTCTTCGTATGACTTGCAAGGCGCTCCTGCTGATGTGTTGTAAGTTGAGATTTCCGCAGTAGTTTCCATCCAACTACAAAATTTTAATCGAAATTTCTTTTGATTTCCATCCACAGACTTACTTTTTACATCAAAAAGTTTTAAAAAGTTTTTAATTTTTGATATGCCTGTTTTGTCTACTTTTCTACTAAATGTAGTTTTTATATAATTTGAAATGTCTTCAATTCTTTCTGGCCCTTTTGAAGATACACTCCATAAAACGGAACACTACTCTTCGTACTTTAATGTAATCTTCATTGTAGATTTATTAAATATGGTACTTAAAATCTGAGAAGTTTACTTATATACCAATTCTTGTCATTTCCGATACAGGTACTCCAAAGTAAAAAATTACGAACTGTCTACCTGTTAACATTTAGGACTATATTACTATAACCTGTAATTCAGTCATTGATATTTCTTATTAGTGAATGAATCGAAATTATCATTACCTGTATATTTTTACCTACATGATCATAAACGAAACAGAACGAAATGATCTGTCGAAAAAAATTAGGTAAAAAATAGTTATAAATTTCTGAAAATTTAAGCATAACAGCACCTTTCAATTATAAGGATAAGCAAACAAATAGAAAATAGGTAAATATAAGATTTAAACATGTTCTGTCTTATTTAATACTAAAATATGAAAAATATGAAATTAAAGGATACAAGTTTAAATCAACATATTTTTGAATGTAATTGAGATATTGGCTTGAAATTTTTTGTAAAGGGTCGAGAATTTCCATATCTAACTAAAAAAAGATATTAAGGGATAAATATGGACTAAATTGTTGTAGCTATCTGCGGCCCTATTAAAATTTTGATATAAATCATAGTTTTAGAAATTTAACAAATATGTAATATATAACAAAATCTTTATTTATGAACAAAACTCAATGAAATCTTCAACGCTTGTTAAATTTGTCATTTCAAATAAGAAAATGCAAAAAAATTGAGAAGGTCAAAGGGCATCCCGCAATTCCCAAAAACAGGAATGAAAATCCCAAAAATGGGATTTTTTACATTTTTGCCCATAGGGTCCACATTTCTTTCAGGGCTGGGAAAATACTTTTGGAGTAAATAGAAAACATATTGAGGTTTCCAAAACTGCTTTCAGTTTTCTGATCCCAGCTTTGGGATTTTAGAACATATCGCCCAAAGTTGAAGTTTTGATAAAAAATTTGTCATATTCGAAGGACGCAGTGGCAACATTTTCAAAAAATAGGACAAGTTTTTTACGCCAAAGCGTTCTGCGTAAAGATACCTTTTAGAAAACAATAAAATTGTTATATGTTCTTAAAGAAAATTCTATTTTATTAATAAAAGAGTTAAGACACATTTTGGGCAAAAAAAACTGCTACTCCTTGGCTACGCTCACGCCAAATTTTATCCCGATTGGATCAGCCGTTTAGAAATGCCAGATTTATTTCCAAAAAATTTCCATTCTGCCCCACTGTGTAATCGTAAAGTATGTTAATTATCTATGTTATAAATGTGTATTTTTTGTATACCCTACACCACCATAATAGGAAGGGTGTTATTACAAAGCATTTAAATTGTTTGCCTTAATTCCGAAATATTTTAACAATTTGTTGAAAAAAGTGTTTTAGAAAATCACTTTTTATATGGTTATATGGGGCAAAGGGTAAATATGAGCCTATTCTTATAAATTTTGGTACATGGCTTTGACGTTTACATTAGAGCTATGTATACAGAATTTCATTGTGATACTAGTGTTTTTAAGTTAATTATTGACATTCAAGTCATATTTGAAGGGAACTTATAATGGGGTCTAGGTTTAAATAAAGTCCGATAATTACGAAAATCGGTAGTATTATTTAGACGTACGTAGGACTTTGATTATTAGTGATTCGAATTTTTTATTTTTTTGCATCAACTTAATTTTATTTTGGATTGACTTAAATTTTTCAACATCATTAATATAAAATCCTTGAACTGTTTCATTTTTATATAAATATGTACATATTCATTTATTAATTAATAAAAATATCTATTAAAAAACTAGCCAAAGTTGGCACTCAATTAACCGGGAAAATCGATCATACAGAATGCTGCCGGTTCCGATCATCACGGAAAATCGAGTTCCCACTGTATATAGAATTAGGTTTTGCCGATTTTTGTAAAGATACTATAATATTTAACATAATTGTAAACTCAAAGACCCTTTTCGGGGGGTAGGGATGTGTGGGGCTAGGTAAAATAATAGACTACTTACAATGTGAATCTAAGTCGATCGGTTTGATCGGTAGATTGCAAGTACTGATACAATAATTTTTCTGTGAGTAATGTAAGTTTGTGAATTAAAACACCAATTTTTTCCAAGTGTTTTTCAAAACAATATTTTTTTACAATAAACAAAAAATACATGTTGTTGTTGCTTTGCTCTTGCTTGTATATAGTAAAGAACAACAACAATACGTACACGGCAAAAAATATTTTTTTTTACAATTATATTCGGTAAAGAATACAAAAAAAATACTGAAACATTTCAATTACAGTGTGTGAGAATAATGTGTAAATGATGGTGTCATTTACACATTATTCTCACACACTGTAATTGAAATGTTTCTAATTTTCTAAACTAAAAACTATATTTAAAAAAGTTTTTTGTCTTTTAAATCTGTATTAAGTGAATATATTTTTTTAAATTAAAATAAATAAAAAATCTACCTAATTGTACTTTAGAAAAATAGAAAAATTAAATATAACTCATTTGCACATTTTTGGCGCGTGGTACTAAAGAAACATTTTTATTATAAACTAATATTTTCTAATGCATAAATTTTACTATTTAGTATATACTCTTTAGGTTAGTGGTTAGTGTTCTAGTCCGGTAGAAGGTGATGGGTTCGATTCCCACCTGAGACACTGGTTAAGGAGCGCACAACAGGCCCGATAGAGGCCTGAGTATATACATCCTCCTTTCTAACTAACTAACTAACTAACTAACTAACTAACTAACTAACTGTATCTTCTCTTTGGGTCAACGATAGTTTCAACTCTAAAATGCATTCTCTCAAGCAGTTTGAAACTCGCTTCATGCGTTATGAACATCCATACTTCATGACAGCTCTCTCAGAGGTCTTTTGTGTTTTACATGGATGTTTGTAATTGTAAAGGTTTAACCCTGGAGACCATAGGGGCCATATAGCTATACAATTTGAACACTTTTTTGGAAAATATCGTATTTTTAGCCTTATATTTGTGGTCATTATCCAGTTGCATTATAGTATTTTCAACGCCATGTCGGCATTCATGTTACCATTAAATTTTATACATTTTCCGTAAGCCTTCCGATGAGAAATGTCCGTAAAATAAAAGATTTCCATCTCTAAATTTCATAACGGGTATTATAGACTTTTAAATGGTGCATTCGGGTTTCTATATACATGCCTCGGTCAATCAGGTCCATATAACATTTATCAAATCGTTTAACGACCGGTTCTTAAAAGAATTGTAATAGAAGGGATTTGAGCATTCTGTGAAAAGAGTCTTTATAACCTTTACTCTAGCATGGATAGAATTGATGGATGGCCAAAAATTTATGGAATCTTGACTGTCGATATTTAATTGATATTATCAAGCCATTTAATTTGGACAATTTTAGTAATTGCGGATCGAAACATTGAAAATATGTTGAAAAATCTGGATAATGACCCCAAATATACGGTAAAAGCACTCGATTACTTACAAAAACCGTTGCATTACTACATTAGCCCCTACTGTGATCAGAGTTTAACCCGATAGAGAATTTGTGGTGAAATCGGGTTTATCTTTAATAATTCTGATAGACATGCTTTCAAGAAGATTGCTATTTAAAATCAGCAAAATCGATCTAAAAATAACGGAGATATGAGAAAAATCTAAGACAACTTCTGAAAATGTCATCAAAAAAATACATTTTTTCATGCTTTGATAAATGAGCAACAACAACACTGTGAATTGAAACAAGTTAGAATGCTATATTCGGCCGCGCCGAATCTTAAATACCATCCACCAGCTGCTTTAATATTAATAATTTTTTATTTGTTGAAATATTTGCGAAAATAAGTTTTCTCATGTTTTTTAATAGAAAGAACATTACAAACACCATTTTCTTTTATATGTTATTAACGCCCTAAAATATGATTTTGCGATATTTAATAATTTACATGTGAGTGAAATGTTTAATAAAGTTATTGATCGTTTATTTTAGAAATTTTGCTTGTAAAATTTGCATACTAAATATAAAATAAGCGACTAATATCTTCATGAATAAGGAGATAATTGTTTATAATTGTAGTTATGATAATGGAACTAGATTAATACTGTGGAAATGGCTTTCGATGGAACGATCGGATAAGGAAATTGACAGTAACATTTCTAAAGTAAAAAAAGTTTATTTTTAAAAACATTATTTGTTAATGAGAAAAAAATGTTTACGTAATTTTCGAAAATGAACGAAAAATTATGGATGATCGTTAAACAAATTTCAAATATATTTTCTGTATATAAAAGTAATATTTTTGGCAAATTTTGCATGGATATCATTGTTTGGCAATAAGTTAATGCATTTAAGTGTTTTTCTAAAGAGAACCTTGTTCGGGAGCTATGACCAATTGTGCATTGATCAAAATTTTACAATGACTTTTCTATGTATAAAAGTAACAATTCTATCCTAGATAATGAGTTAGTTAAAGTGACCTTATATAAAAACTTACGGTTACATTTGCATCTATAAATGTGATATTTTTGCCAAATTTATAAATTTATAAATATCTTAATTAGGTAATGAGTTATGGTCGTTGAAGCGATTTTTGGGAGAGCACCTTGTATGGCAGCTATGATCAATTGTAGACCGATCGGAAAAAAACATTTATGTACATAAAAATTATATTTGTGCCAAATTTTGCATAAATATCTTAATTAGGAAATGAGTTATGTGCGTTTAAGTGATTATCGAGAAGGAACCTTCTATGGGAGCTATGACCAATTGTGGACCGATCGGAAAAAAATGTTACGGTAACATTTATGTATATAAAAGTAATATTTGTAGCAAATTTTGTATAAATATCTTAATTAGGTAATGAGTTTTGAGCGTTCAAGTGATTTTTGGGAGGGGACCTTGTATGGGAGCTATGACCAATTGTGGACCGATGGAAAAATTGTTTTCTTGATATGAATTGTATTGACATTAATTTGTAAAATTTTGTGAAGATGTCGATATTGTAACGGAAGTTATTAACAATAAACACATTTTCCGGAAATATGTACATTTGTATGGGAGGTATATGAAATTATCAACCGATTTTTCCGATTTTTAACCATGTTAATTCTCTCACCAATAGATGTATCTCTGACAAAATTCATCAATTTATCTGCAGTATTTTTTTTTGTAAAAGTACGAATAAATATATGAAAAATTGCCATTTTTTCGAGCTTGTCTTTAATAATTCTGAAACTATTTCACCGATCTTGCTGATTTTCAATACCAAACTGCTTATGATAACATTTAATATTTTGAGTGAATTTTGTGAATTTCCATTGCTTTTTTTTAACGTGAGCGTGTTTTTTACATACAGGCAGACGGACATATCTAGATCGACTCAGAATTTCATAAGGATCAAGAATATATATGCTTAGATGAATATTTCTTAGTGTTACAAACGGAATGACAAACCTTCACCATGTTAAAAAAAAAACAGTCAGTGCCAAAAAGTCCTGTTTTACATCACTTTCTTCGGGATCAACATGCTTAAATTAATGTTTCTAGATTCAATATTATAGAAAATTCAAAAGAAACTTTTAAAAAACAAAAAAGTTCACTTTTTCCGGTCCTCACCTAATTCCGACTCTACATACTTAATTTCATGTTTCTAGGTTCAATATTATAGAAAATTCAAAAAGTACCTATTGCAGAATGAAAAAGTACAAAAAAAAACAAAAAAGTACCAAAAAGTTCACTTTTTCCGGTCCTCACCTAATTCCGATACTACATACTTAATTTTATGTTTCTAGGTTCAATATTATAGAAAATTCAAAAAGTACCTTTTGCAGAACGAAAAAGTACCAAAAAATTCTTTGTTCTCGTCTAATCCGGGTTCAAAAAGTACTCTTTGAAAAACGAAAAAATAACAAGAAGTTCCCTTTTATGGGTTCTCACCTAATTCAGACTCTACATACTTAATTTCATATTTCTAGGTTCAATATCACAATTTTTGATGAAATTTTCAAAGGTTGTCTCGGATTTTTGCTCATATATCCGGTATTTATGGACCGATTTTGATGATTTTAAATAGCGATCTTCTCGAAAGAAAGTCTATCAGCATTATTGTAGATTCGGATCTGATTTCAACAAACACACAGACGGACAGACAAAGGAACATAGTTTAATCAACTCCGCTACCTACAAGGATCCAGATTATACATATATACTTTTTTATATAATAGAAATTACAAACGGAATGGTAAACTTATATATACCCTTCTCATGAAGGTGAATGATATAAAAATTAAACCGAAAGTTTACATATTTCACCATCATTTATACTTTTTTTGTCACACACTGTATATGAGAGCAGATTGTAAGTAATCATACAATAATTTATCAGTGAATAATATAAGTTTAAAATTTAAAACTAGTGTTTTTCAAAATAAACTTCTTTTACGACAAATCCATGTTGATGATCGCTATCGTCAATGTTTACCAGCAAAGAATACGAAAGTGTTGTTGCTTTGCTCTTGCTTATATACAGTGAACAACAAAAAATAATAAAACAATGTTATTTGTCTGTGTTAGGGTTAGTAAAATTAGTATAATTGTACTTTTTTTGGTGCAATTCGATCTTCAAAAGTAGAATGGTACAACAATGACCCATTTTTACAATTTGAATATATTCCCTTATTGGAATAATCATTTAAAAATTGTACTTTTAACACAAAATTCAAAGAACTAATTCTTTAGTTATAGGTATTCTCTTATATTGTAAAGAATCATGTAAGAGATTACAACCAGACAGCAAAAATAGTACATTTTAAGATTATTTTTTATCCAATCGCTTTTCTATATATAATTTAGTCTATGGACTTGTATATGAACTATTCTAAAGACTAGACAATACACTAATCAAATATCTAATCTATATAATAGACCATAAAAAAACAAACAAAGCTTTTGTAAAAAACAGAGGAGAGTATAAATATGTGATGTTGTTCTCTTTATGTACTCTAGTAAAAATTAGTGGTGTTTATTTGTTGTGGGTTTGTTTGGAATCTATAGACTCCTAAACGGATGGATTTTCATGAAATTTTCAGTGTCATGTATGTCTAAAAGGAACTATATGCTACTTTTATTTTGATATTTCAAGTAGGCAATGTGATACGCCCACATCCAAAACAATGATTAAAAAGATGCATATCTCAGAAACTACAGCTGAAACATTTGGGAACATTAGGGGGGCTTAGCATCTCCCATGTAAATTAAATCCAAAAATTCGTATATCAGTATTATTTTTTTTCACGAAGGACTTCAACATCCATGTAAACATTTGGGGGAAATGTGCGCACTAACGTTAGATGGTGGGGTAAGTCTCATATGTATTAAATACAAAAAATTGTATATATGGGGAACTATTAGAACTAGAATATTAAAATGTTGCACGAAAAACTTCGACATTCATTTAAACATATGGAGAAAAATAGTGAACTTACAATGGGGAATTGCCACATTCCATATAAATTAAATACAACAATTCGTGTATTTTTGAAACTATTAGAAATTTTAGATTTTTTTCTCTGTTAAACAAAAATCCAATTTGACGTCTGAAGTTAATAAGCAAACTTACAATAGTTGGCGAGGCATCTTCCTTAAAAGATATATATGCGGAATTTCGTTCCAAGTGAACAAACTTTAAAAATCCATGTCTTCTGATTTGGATTTTTACTAAGGTTAGAACTATTGGATAGTAGGTCAGACACAAATTTCAAACTTTCAGCACTATCGGTCAAGAACCGCCGGATTTTGAGTCAAAGTTGGACATTTTGGTCATACAGGGTTTATTCAAATGAGTGTAACCTTTCACCTATTGGTTCTACCAAAAATTGTCTAGAGGAGTTAAGATAGATAATTCTTCATTCATTCCAAAAACAATTTTTTAAATTTATTATTATTATTTTTTTTTTTTGATACGGGCCCTTTTTTGCTTTAAAGAAAGTTTATACAGTTTCCTTGAAGACCTTTATAGTACATTGAAGTTATTTTTAGCAAAATCCGTATAAATCTGCATAAAGAAAGTTAATTATTCCATACGATTTCTTGCATAAGTATTCAATTATTCGGGTTTGTGTCTTATTCGGTTTATTCGACAAATAAATCTTTGGAATTTTAAGTTGGCAGTTAATAATCGGATAATTCAAAATTATTCGGTTAATCGAATAAAAGGCAAGTGGATGTTTTTAAATAATATTATTTCTTTTCAACAATATTTTTCTTCCTATAACAAACAAAATTATAATTTTTAATTCTATTTCAAATATTAGAAATTATTTATTTTTATATGAAATCCTCTTTTATATAAATATACTAAGTATACCCAGTGTGCTTTGCTACTCGAAAAACAATGTAAATTAAAAAACACTATACCAAATGTTCATATTGATTTCAAAGTTTTCGTACAAAATTTCAGAATTTTTGCTATAATAGTTTCCCAGGCATTTCTCCATTCCTCCTAATGAAAGTCCGCTTTTTTCTCCAAAATTTTCAGATGGATATAAAAGTCTTCGTGCAAAATTTGAAGAAGATTTTTGTATACTTTATTCATATGGGAGGTGAAGGTAGCCTTTAGTTTCTTCCAGATATACAGAAAGACACTGTGAAAATTTCAAGAAAATCGGTCCAGCCGTTTAGCAGTCTATAGACTTTAAAAAAACCAACAAACAAATATATATAGATTAAGTTTATTAAATTTATGTTTTTGAGATTTATCAACGAGTTCCAGAATTCATACGTTCCAATGAATTTGTGTATAACTATGTGTTGTAGAACAACTTATTAGAAATACTTTAGAAACACAACACTGTTCCTCTTAACTTGAGGCAGAAGTAAAGGCGATATCAATATTTTCAAGATTTCTTTGCAGAAATTCGAAATGTTTCTGCATAAACCCATTCTAGAAGTAAGTTTATTAGAACAACTTATCACAATGTTTCCGAAGTATTGTTATAAAAATCATGCAATAAACATTCTTCATTATAGAAAAGATTTTAAGAATTAATACAGAAGATATACAGTAATTTTATTGTTAAATAGTAAGTTTTTCTTAATCGGTTAATTGATATAAATTATTCGGCTTATTCGTTATTAGAAATTAGGCAATTTTCATTTATTCGAGCGATTAATTGTCAAAAATTGATCGATTAACCGATCGACGATTAATCGTTGGAATACCCTAATAAGTGCTGTTTTGAAAAATTTTTGGCATTTCCCCATTATTTTTTATTACGCGTAAAATTATCAATTTTTTTTTAGAACATTTAAAACAGAACACAGCGACAAATATGATTAGTAAGATTTTGCAGAAGCAAAACAAATTTCTCTACTCACATCAATTTACGAAAAAATTATAATATATCTATTATATTATATATATATATATATATATATATATATATATATATATATATATATATATATATATTATATAATATATATATATATATATATATACACATATAATATAATATATATATATATATAATATATATATATATATATATATATATATATCTATATATATTATATATTTATATATATATATATATTCTATATATATATATATTATATACATATATATATAATATATATATATATATAATTATATATATATATATATATATATATATATATATATATATATATATATATTTATATATATATATATATTATATATATATATATAAATCGACTTTTTTAGTTGGGTCACTTGACATGAAATTCCCCATATGGAAACGTAAAATCGTAATCTGGGGGTTTATATTTTGTTTTGGGTAGCACAGCGCACTGGGTATATCAAGTGGAATTTATAAAAAAAAAATTGTCTTTAATTCGTTTTATCTGTAAATAAATATTTATTTCACACAGAATATTTTAGGGTTTATTTAACTTTATTTCATTTATGCCAGATTTTTAAAAGATTTTTTTTAAAACTAACCGAATAGTTTAGTGTTTTCCATACAAAATTTTAAATAATATTTTATTTTCCTTCTAAATACGGGTTTTAAATATATTTTTAACAAGTATGAATGTATAGTCGGACATTGCCGACTATATGATACCCCAGTATGTTAAAATTGGAGATTTTTTTATATATATAATTATTTAAAAATATGGCTATAACAAGTTACATTATCCCTTCTGCCATCCTTGAAAACAGGAGTTATAGCTGCAAATTTCCATTTATCTATAAAAATTTCTTCTCTTAGAGATAAATTAAAAATAAAAGTGCGGTTTTTATAGAAGATGCACAAGTCTTTAGAAAATGACCACAAAAGACAATTTAATACAATATTTTTAATATCTGGGAAACAATTATATTATTGAAGTCTTTCATAGGTTTCATTCAAATCATAATTAGCGTTTGGAAAAATTTCCGAACTTGCAATAATATGGAAAATTATTATAGTAGAATCTTAAAATCGTATAGTGTTTTTACACCACTTCAGTGGGGAGGGTATATTGGGTTGTGCTATTGATATTTTTAACGCACATTAATATTGGTCCTATGCCCACCTTAAAGCATACCAATCGGCTCAGAATCATTTTCTGAGTGTAGGTCGCAATTTTGGAGATAATTGAATGAAATTTGACACATAATCTTCTATGATACCGTAGACGAAGCCTGAAGAAAATGGTTTACATTGGTTTATTATTTCACCTTGTCTCACCGAATAGGGCAAGTTCTAGACTTGATAACCATCACGAATTCTATTATATAAGGTTCTCATATGACCCTAGACCCTATGAAAGCCACCATCAAAATTTTACTTAAATGTTCACAATTTTATTCAACAATAAACGTCATAAGTATGTATATCTGAGGCAAGGTACAATACAATTTAAATGCTTTATTATGACAACTAAATCACATTTTATTTTTGAAAATGGTGTAGGGTCGGCCTCACCCGACTATAATGTTCATGTATAACGAAAAGATGATATTCATTCATAAGTAATAAGGTTTTAACAGATGAAATGTTTGCAATAGGTTAGGTTGATAGGAGGATTAAATCAAATCCAAAAAATACACCTAGGTCACTATCAGGCCTATCTGTTAAAAATTGATAATGTAAGTGTTAGTAACAATGTTTTATGTCATTTTAAATATTTCTAATAAGCAAAACTAAAAATGTTACAATTGTTAATACTTTTGGTTAAATATTCTAAATTTGAATGGATTTTATTCATAAATTAAATTGAACTTAAAAAAATAAATTTGATTGGAAAGATCTTTTATTTTTATATTTTTACATATAGGTATATTTATATTGTAATAATAGTTTTAATCACATTTTGAATAAAGATTTTAACTTTTATATTTTATTTTCGCTTTATAATTTGTTTACAATAGGTTTCAACAGTCGATCATACTTGTCCACTTGTGAAACTTAAACATTTAAATGAAAGTCTGTACAAATATAGCATTCAATTTAAAACATTGCGGCTTTATTTATTCTTTTGGGTATTGTTTCATTGCATGTTTCCTTATGATAGATACTATCATAATGTATTGCATTCCCGGCGTAAAGAGGTGCTACCAATAATCTAGTCTCTAGTATCCTTAGCTTCGCCCTGGAATGATTTAGCATTGGGTCGACCCAAAGCACTAGATAATTTGGCTCTACGGGTGACCAGTTGCCTGCTGGTCAGTTGCTTGAGGTTCCTTCGGGATCCACGTAGTGGCTGTGGTTTAATACCGCAAAATTTGGCTACAGAAATGGGACTGAATGTCAAAGTGCTTTACGTGAATACCTGGCATGATTCCCTATCCCACGGTGGTTTTTTCATCCACTGGGTAGACTTGACAACGGTCTACCATCGTCCCTGAATCCTTTAATGAAGAACTCAGATGAATTGGGCTGGTCCATGTAAAAGCACTATGCTGAAGTACACGAGGTTTATAATCTCTGACCATTGCTGTCCGATCGCTTAACTTCCAAAATGTAAAACATCACTTCCGTTTACAACCACGCAGATGAAATGGTCTCTGTTGATTTGACAACAGCACATAGAGACGTAACCTGTGTACGAATCCATCAAACAAGCCGAGACATTGTTCTTACTCACAGGGACACACTGTGGTATATGAACAGAGTATACTCTGAACATATCTGAACAAGGAAGGAAAATTCAATGGTATCATTTGTATATGATACCTTTCATCCATCATCATACAACCCAGCACACGTCACATTTATACGACAGATTCATAAGAGAAAAACATACGACACATTTATTATAGGTAGACGGGTGGTAGAGGCCCGCCGTACCCCAAATTCATCCCGTACCATATACATTAAAATAAGAACTCATTTCCAACGCTAAGTCCCACAGTTCTCCTCTGTGGGGTATCTGTTGTTTCGGCAACAGCACCGAACATATCCCGAAATATTGACTTTACCTTACAACAGTCTTTTAACCGCAACTCACTCTTTCCGCGAATTTGGGTTTAAACCACAGCCACAACGTGGATCCCGAAGGAACCTCAACCAATTGACCAGCCAGGTCGGTGGTGCTCTAATTCGGCCTCTTCTCAGTCTATGCAAGGACTAAGCCAAGCAGCCCGGGGAACAGAGGAAACTCCTGTGTTCCCCGGGATTGTAATAACACCAAGATGGAGGTTTCACCAAGGGAACATGTCACCGGGGTGAGCAGAAATGGGACTGAATCGCTTCAGATGAATCTTCCAAACGCATCCTTGAAAAAATGTAAAACAAAAAAGAGCGGACTTTTATCTTGGGTGGGGCCCAACATGAATAAAATAGAAAAATTCGGATATCTGAGAAACTATTAGATCTAGAATCTTTAAATTTTACTTGAAGAATTTTAAAATTCATCTCAACATTTGGAGTATAACGAGCGAACTTTTAATGGGGACTAGACATCTCCCATATGAATAAAATACAAAATATTATTTTTTATTTATCTAGGAAAATACACAACTAAATTCATCAAATTTTGCATAAATTACTTTAATATTCATCTGAACATTTTGGAGGAAAAAGGGCAGACTTTTATCTGGGGAACTTAAAGCCCCCACATGAATTAAATAGAAAAAATCGTATGTCTATGAAATTATTAGAGCTAGAATCTTCTCATATGTAACATATTATTAATCTGGAAAACTATTGTGTTTACAATTTTCAAAATCGTTAAGTGGGTTATTTATTTATACTAGAGGGTAAAACAAAAAATATTGCATATCCCAAGGCATTCGAATAAGAATTATTCTTTAAGAATAAAAGTATATATTAAATTTTAGCAAGTAAGAAATAAATAGATCATTAATGTATTATTTGAAAATTTAAATGAAATATATTGTCATCAAGAAAAATTATAATAAATCTTAAAAAATGTATAATTTGGTAACTAAATAAATAATTTTTTTGATTATTATGTAATCAATTTCGATTGGGGTAGCGAAGCGCACCGGGTATTAGCTAGTATTATATATAATAAAAAAAAACTTTTACAAGAATACTTTCGAAAATAAGTTAAATTTTTTTTCCATATTTCCTAATCAAGAGCTCTGATACACGTTTAAGGCCTGGGTAATTTTGTTCATACAATATTTGTGGTATATAGCTTTTTGAAATACTTTATGTATGTACATTGTAGTTCTTTAACAATAATATATAAAATATTTACCAACTAGCAACATTTATCACATAATATCGATATACACGAAGTATGCTCCTACCGCGACCAGGTCGCGTTTTTGGAGACAAAATATGTTGTAACTCAGTTTTACTTAAGGTAACAAGAATTATATATGTATATTAGAAATTTTGAAGTACAATATTAGCTTTGTTTTCAGATTGTTTTGAGTACAGATCCATTGCTTTGGTTCAAACAAATGGAATCACAGTTCAATGATAGGCTTAACACAAGACGGAACGAAATTTCACAACATTGTGGTATTAATTGAAAGCAATACTCTTGAAAAGTGCATGACATTAGTATAAATCCTCCAGCTATCAACATGTATGAAACCTCAAAACTGAGCTGTCGGTTTTTTTCATTTTCTGATTCCGAAGAGAAACGTCTCAAGAAGCGAATTATCGGATAGAAAGCCATCCAAATGTAGATCAAACAATGAGAAAACTAAGACTTTCGGACGAGCACTCCGGTTCTGACCATTGGTACATAAGATTCAGAATACTATGACCACCACCAAAGCCGATAAATGTTCGGAGCCTTACTAAAAAATCTTTTAAGTCAGGACAATGTCAAAATATGGAGGATATAAACGCCAAAGTAAAAACGTTCACAAATGGGATCCGGAACTTTGGTAAGACTCTTTACAAGCTATTTAACTGCGCACGGCGTAAAAATACCACAGTATACCGGGATAAGAATCGTAATAAACTTGGTAAATATATGAAAATCGTTCGAAAAGACAAACGAGACTCCTGAAAACTTTTCTATCAACAGGTAGATAAATGACATATCCAAGATAAAAAAGTTCCTATCCAAAACTCATGTTTAGCCAGAATCTATGATCGATGATACGGCAGGAGGCGGGAGGATATGAAGGAAACTCCTAATAAACTTTAGTTTCCCACCCGGTATACCGAATAACATAGATGAACCGATATTGAAGCAAGGGGAGGCTAATACGAAAATAGTTATTACATCTGACATTGTTTGAGGGGCAATCAAGAACTTTGATCCCTACAAAAGTGCAGGGACGGATGGCATTTTCCCGCACTATTGCAGATGGAGGCGGGACTGGTTTCCGTAAATCTGTCACAAATATTCACTGCATGCTTGAAATTTTTGTCGACCGATGCTCCGTAACTGGATCAAATACATGCTAAGGAACAGATGGATAAGCTGCGAGATGTACGATTTAACTGTCAGAAAAAGGTATTTCGCGGTATACCACAGGTTGGCATTTTGTCACCTTTACTCTGGGTTAGGGTCCTTAGGAGGACCCTAACCGAGAAAGGGCTTAAACATGTCTGCTATGCAGACGATGTCATAATACTTTTAAAAGGAAAGGATTCAAATTACTTATGTAGAAGAGCTAAGAAGGCTCTGAAGACGGCCTTAAGCCTCAATTTTAACCCGGCAAAAACGGAAATCTGTATTTTCACAACCTTGCTTCCTGGGCAAGAAGATACCAGTGAAAGTATTTAGGTGTAATCCTCCATCGAAAATTAAAATGGAGACACCACATAGAGGATAGAATCAACAAGGCACATCGGTGCTGGGTTATATGTAGGAGAACTATAGGCATTAAATGGGGTCAAAGTCCTACTATGAAAAATTAGATTTATAAAAGTGTAATTAGACCAATTCTAGCTTATGCTTCAATAATCTGGTAGACTGCTTTAGACAAAAAGTGCAATATCAAACTACTACAGGGAGTTCAACGTACATGCTGCTTGGGTATAAGTGGTGCGATGTGTGAGAGAATCCTATAAAGCCTCTTGGTATAATGAAACAGTGGGTAGAATCACGAAGATCCTATGGGGTGACACTGATGAGCGCAAGAAGAAAAATCTCCTCAAAATGAGCAAGTCTGAAGTTAGTATGATGGTACGTATTCTGAGTGGACACACAGGATTACGAACACATCTATACAAAATTGGACGTGCGGATTCAGACGAATGTACAGCATGTGGAGAGGACAGTGAAAGTCTGGAGCACTTTCTTGGCCACTGCCAGGCATTCGTCTAAGTTAGATCCAATTATCTTGGCAGCGATATTATACCGGAAATAACTTTCCTGACTAACACTGATTGAAAGATTCTTAGGAATTACGTTCAGGAAACTGAGTTTCTGAACACTGAAAACTAATTCATTCAGTAAACTTTTTTTCAATAAAGAGCGCACAACAGGCCCAATAGCGGCCTAGGTGTATTTCTTCGAATTTGATGTAGGATACATCCTCCTATCAACCTAACATAACCTAATTTTTTCATATATGAGTTCTTGTAGGGAGTTAGTCACTATGACTATATCCTTCGACCTTGGATAATAAAAACCAGTGGAGACCTGAAACAGTTTTTTTCAAATTTAGTTTGTGGAAATTTTTAAGATTTTTTTAAATTGTAGCTTTTTCATATATGAGTTTTTGTACAGATCAATATGACAGTAATTACAATGACCATATCATTGGAACTAGGAGAATGAAAACCAATAGGGGCATAACCAGAAGTTTATAAGTTTTTCCAAATTGAATTTGTGTAAATTTATAAGATTATTTGAAAATTTAATTTTTTTTCTAAATGAGTACCAGTAGGGATGTGATCGATCGGAAAAAGAAAACCAGTGGATACCATAAAACATAGTCTAAGCTATCTAACTGAGTTTTTAGTATTTCCAAATTTAGTTTGTGAAATTTTATAAGATTTTTTTAAAAAGTAATTTTGTCATACAGTAGTTTTCGTTTGTAGTCATCACTGTTATAGTCACATTAGTGACATTGTCAATTTTATTAAATTTAAATGTCTCTGTAGATCAATTTCATATAAAAATATTACATTATAGTCCACTTTTTGATATAAGTACTTTTCACTATATGCCATCTATCCGTGGCTATTAAAAGTCATGTTATATGAAAAAAATTCACGATATTGTCACATACGTTTTTTTTTTAAATTATCGTCAATTAAATGAAGAAGTTTTTGTTGAAGAAAAACTATTTTCGATTAAAGAAATTTTAAAAGCAGTAGATATTTTGCGACATTTTTGCTTAGAGCAAAATATAACTAAAATGTTTTGTTAAAAAAAACGATTATTGTTTTTATTCACTATAAAACGATTATTGTTTTTATTCACTATATACTAACGATTCATATACAAGTTCATAAAGCGATAAAAACTTTTTTGAATTCAATTTAAACATTTCTAGATGTTTCAATTTAAAATGTTTCTGAACATATATTTATTTTGAAGTTGTAAGTAACTATTTCTATTTTGTTCGATTGTAATTAAGTTTTCGTATATTATTTTTTACCAAAAAATGTTGAACAAGTTTGATAAAAAATACGTTACATTATCTATGAGCTGTAATGTCAAAAAGAAGAAAATAATAGTTAAAGTGACAATATCTAATGTAAAGTTAATTTTTATAAAAGTGTATTTTTTTAATTTCTCTTAATAATGCAATATGTTAAGAAAGAAAATATTTGGGTTTCTTGTAAAATTATTTTATTTACATAATGAATATTTTGATGGGCTTGAGTACCGTTTAGAAAAAAGATTATTAAGTATGTTAAGCTATTTATGACATTATTTACCTTACATAGTAAGTTTGAAAAAACGATGGCCTTTTATTTACTAGGATGGTACAAGTCGTAATTTGCAAAAATGGACCCTTCGCCTTCGTGAGAAGGGTATATGTATATAAGTTTGGCATTCCGTTTGTAATTTCTATAATATAATTTTCTGACCCTATAAAGTATATATATTCTGAATCCTTATAGATAGCGGAGTCGATTAAGCCATGTCCGTCTGTCTGTTGAAATCAGTTTTTAGAGGAACCCAGACATCGACGAAATCCGAAACTTTAATAATTCTGTTAGACATGCATTCGAAAAGATCGCTATTTAAAATCAGCAAAATCGGTCTATAAATAAAGGAGGTATGAGCAAAAATCCGAGACAACCTCTGAAAATTTCATCAAAAAAGACATGTTTTTTCATGCTTTGTTAAAAAAGCAACAACAAAACTGTGAATTGAAAAAAGATGTACAGTTGCGTGGATGTATTTGGTTTTATTCAGCTGTGTATTCTGTTTTGAATATTTGGATGCTGTTGGCTCCATTGAGTTGTGTATTTTTTTTTTTTGACTCCTCCGGTGACATCCCAGGAGGAACTGTTTAGTCAGCATGACATTATGTTCCTTGACTGGGAGGACCTTCGTTTCCTCGCAATTTGTGCGTAATTGCAGTGGCATGATCTAAGGAAGTAAACATGCTGTCAAAAGTGACCCCCAAAATCTTTGGGTGGTTCAGAGTCTGTATTTGGTTTCCGTCGCCTACGACGCCTAGGTTCAAGTTTACCTCCTTCGTCCAGGTGGTGTAAAGTGTAGCTGAAGACTTCGCTGGTGATAGTTTCAGGTTACGTCCAGTGAAGAAGTTGTGTATTACTCCGAGATTACCATTCACTCGATCGCATAGCTCATCAACGCTTTTGGCCCGTCGTCATAATGTTACAGTCGGCCGCATAAGATATAACTTCCACACCTTGTGGAGGTGTGGGCAGTTTAGAGAGGTGAAAGTTAAACAATGGGGGGATAAGACGCCGCCCACGTGGTACTCCCTGTTTAACTTTACAGGTTTTGGAACATTTGTCTCTAAACTCAACGAACGACTGACGGCCACTCATATAATTTACAATCCATCTCTTCAAGTTGTTGGTCATGATGGACTGCAGGATGTCCTGGAAAAGTGTGGTATTTCTGACTGTATCGAAGGCGCCACAAGGAGCGTCCTTTCACAAGGCCTCTGCTGGTTTAAGCCTTGTGAGGTCTGAGTGGTTATGGCGGTTAATGCTGAGGTGGTGCTGTGCATCTTACGGAATCCATGCTGGACAGCTGGGGGAGGAGCGCCTCAAGAGTCTTCGCGAATGGTGACAGGAAGGAAATCGGCTTGTAGGATTGACCCTCTGTCGCGTTCTTCCCTGGTATCTGGATGACTCTACCCTTTTTCCAGGCATTGCCTTAGATGGTTTGGCTGCCTTGATGGCCTCTGCAACTTCAGAAGGGGTGAAAGGTTGTTGAATGTCGGAGACTGGAAGGCTGTGAAGTTTGCGAACAACACTTCGTTTCGCCTTATCTCTCTGGGTGCTCAATATAAAGTCGGCGAAATACACGCAAGCACAGTTCAGGCTCGGAAATAGTGGTATCTGCAATATTAATCGCGACCCTGTCATCCATCTTCGTCGGGTTGGAGAGTGACCGAACTGTAGACCACAACTTACTTACACCTGAGCTTAATTTGCAGTTCTTCAAATGATCTAACCATTTATTCCGCTTGTCCTCATTTACCAACCTGCTGCTATCGTAATTCTGCTGGACAATACGTGGGTTGTCGGGGTTGATATTTCGGAGGTCATGGCGCTCGTCTCCTAGTCTCGCTGCCTCTGCTGGGATATGCGGCCGCACTATGGATAGTCGACCAGCAGGAATAAAGCGGGCTGCTGCTGCGATGACAGTTTCGCGGAACTTGCTCTCAGCTTGGAGTACGTTGCTAGGAGCTGGGAGATCATTAAAAATGCGATCAGTGAATTCTTTGAAGCCGAGCCAGTCTGCTTTTTTTTGGTTTATGTAGAGACGGCGTTCAGAGACGATAAAGTCATCGGGTCGATCCAGACAAACGATTGGGTCGATCCAGACAAACGATCTGAGGCTAGAAAATTATATTATAGAAATTACAAACGGAATGACAAACTTATATACACCCTTCTCACGAAGGTGAAGGGTAGAATATTTGTGTCGTCTTATGTATGAAAAGTTAGGGGTTAGGTATCTGATACTTTTGGCAAAAAAATAGGCAAAATGGTATATTAGAAAATTTTTGGTATTATCTGTATCTTTTAAACCTATAAACATAGAATAAAATTTAAATTATGTTTTTAACCTAAAATTTTAAGAATAAAAATTTGGTACGTTTTAAAAAATCGAACATTTAATGGGTTAAAATATTATTTGTTTATTAAAAGAATAATGGATTATTTCGAGATATTTGCCTATTTATATAAACTTTTTACAGTTAATAATTAGAATCTGAACTTAAGCATTCATCACTCACTGAATTATTTAAAACTAAAACATTATCATCATAAATTCATGTGTTACAATATACTTCTCTATGTCTTTAAGCGTTGTTATGTTATTTTTTGTTTAGTATATCTCATCTGAGGACAGCAATAGAAAATTCCTTATGTCTTTATTTATATGTAACCGTGAAGGTTTTCTAGTGTAGGATAAATGAGTTTTTCTCTCTTTATTTTTAATTTTTAACACAAATTGGATCCATTTATAATAATTTAAAGTAATGTTTCAATTTGTTTGCAATATTAATGTAATCCCTAGACAATGTTTTCTATTTTAATAAAATATATAAATATTAGTTTGTGGCCATACCTAATAAATGAAAGAACATGCTAATTTTTTCATTTTATTTTCGTTGATAAAGTTTTTATTAAAAATATTTCATTGATATTTTACTATATATTCAAATTAAATTTATAACTTCCGAAAACATTACTTTTCTAATACAATTATGAATAAATGTAGTTTCAAAAAATATTATTTTTCAAGGTTGTGGCAAAAAATTGGTGAATTTTATTTTTAATTTCAATAAATAAAAAAACTACTTTTTACATCCATCAAAATTAGAAAATTTTTAAATTTTGTAAAGATATCTTAGGCAAGAGTATTTTACAAAGATATTATTTTTAAAAATTAAGACATATACGTGGTTATAAGACACACAAAACAATAATAAATTTTTAAAAAAATTCTGATTTTTATATTTTTTTAGATGTCTTTCGCTGTAGTTTTTCATATTTGTATATTTAAAAAAATATTTTTTCTTAATTTTTTTAATAAAAAAATTAATTTTATTTAACAATTGATTTCGGGATTTTTATTATTTTTTTCAAATAAGGTTTCCTGATGAGCTGGCTTGAGCAACCGGCGAAATGCGCATAGGAACTAGCTTCCCCACCATCAATACATTACAGTGAATTTATTTAAAAATTGGGGTTGAAAGCACGATAAGAAACTCTTTAACTTATTTGGAAAAATAAAAAAATTCCGAAATAAATTGTTAAATCAAATTTGCAAGTGCTCGTGCATTTAAAACTGAATACCCTATTCTGTTGTTTTCATAAACAACAAAATATAAGTTGTTTATTTTGTTTTTGTTTTTTCCCTTATTTAGAGTTAAAAACAACCAGTTTAAATTTTTAGTTTTCCTAAAATATTGGGAAAGGTTTCTAGATGAGCTGGCTTGAGCAACCGGCGAAATGAGCCATCAATACAAGAAGGGTATATATAAGTTTGTCATTCCGTTTGTAATTTTTATAATATAATTTTCCGAACCTATAAAGTATATATATTCTAGATCCTTATAGATAGCGGAATCGATTTAGCCATGTCCGCCTGTCTGTCTGTCTGTCTGCCATTCTGTCTGTCTGTGTGTATGTTGAAATCAGTTTTCAGAAGACCCCAGATATCTGCGAGATCCGAATTTTCATTAATTCGATTGGAAATACGATCGAATAGAACGCTATTAAAAATCAGTCCAATCGGTCCATAAATAACGAAGATATGAGTAAAAATCCGATACCACCTCTGAAAATTTCATGAAAAATTTACATTTTTCGTGCATGCTTATACAAAACAATAATATACAAACAAAAACAAAACACAGTATCAAACGGTAAATTTTTTGTTATTGTGGTATCTTGTTTATAAACGCAAACCAAAGAATGGACATGACGTTACGTTGTTATTAGCTAGAAACATGAAATTAAGTACGTAGAGTCCGGATTAGACAAGAACACTTTAAAGGGACTTTATGGTACTTTTTCGTTCTACATAAGGTACTTTTTTGAATTTTCTATAATATTGAACCTAGAAACATTAAATTTAGACTGTAGGACCTTGACTAGGTAAGAACCTATAAAAAGGGACTTTTTGGTACTTTTTCGTTCTACAAAAGGTACTTTTTGAATTTTCTATAATATTGAACCTACAAATATGAAGTTAAGCATGTAGAGCCCGGATTAATTTAGATCGTATAAAATGGGCTACAATTGGTATTTTTTGATTTTGTAATAAAATTCGTAATGACTGTTTTTTAACACATCATGGTGAAGGGTATATAAGATTCGGCACAGCCGAATATAGAACTCTTACTTGTTTTTTTTTAATTTTTAATTTTTTTATAATAATAATTATTATTATTATTATTATTATTATTATACCCTCCACCACCATCAGTGGTGTGTGACACCAAGAAATATTTATCTGAGACTTTATATATTCTGGGTCCTTATCAAATTCTGAGTCGATTTAGCTATGTCCGTCTGTCTGTGTAAAACACGCTCACGATAAAACGTAGCAATATAATTTAATGTTCTTTGTTTTCCTAAGTTGTTTGGTATTGGAAATGGGCATCGGAAAATCACTTAAACGCGCATAACTCATTATTAAATTCAGATATCGATATAAAATTTAGTAAAAGTATTGTTCTTATATACAGAAATATTACAATGAAAGTTTTCTTTGATCGGTCCATAATTGGTCATAGCTCCCATACAAGGTCCCCTCCCGAAAATCACTTAAACGCACATAATTAATTACTAAATTAAGATATCCATATCAAATTTGGTGCACGCATTGTTCTCATATAAAGAAATATTACCACGAAATCTTATTCCGATCGGTACATAATTGGTCATAGCTCCCATATAAGGTCCCCTCCCGAAAATAACTAAAACGCACATAACTCATTACTAAGTTAAGATATCCATATAAAGATTGGCACAAGTGTTGCTCATATACAGAGAAATAATATTTTGAAATGTTTTCCCGATCGGTCCATAATTGATCATAGCTCCCATATAAGGTCCCTTTTAAAAAAACACACATGCAAGGTTCCCTCCGAAAATCAGAAAAAACGCACATAACTCATAATCAAATATTTATATCCATACACTTAGCAAAAATATTGCTCTTACATACATAAATTCACTTTAAAATTGTTTTACGACCGGTCCATATTTGGTCATAGCTCTCATACTAGGTCCAGAAAATCACTTAGATTCAAATATTTATTACCAAGTAATGATATAGATACAGAATATTGAAATTTTGTTTTTATATACATACTTGGACATAGCCCCTATACAAAGCGCTTTTACGAAAATCTCTTAAACGCATATTACTTATTACCAAATTAAGCTATTGATACATAATTTGTCAAAAATATTAGTTTTGTATACTTCTATTTATCCTATACTAGGACCAGCCCCTAAAAGCGCTTTAACCGTATTTAAAGAGCATTATCAATTTGTGTTGAACAAAATTTTGTGTAGAACTAAATTATATATGTATTTGTATTTTGAAAATCTCTAAATCTTTCGCAAACATACATGCAATTACTAAATTTATAGTGTTCAATAAATTTTAGAATTGTAATAGATTTAACTTTTTGGATTTTTTCTATTAAAGACATGAGAAAACTTATTTCTACAAATATTTGATCAATTAGAAAAGTAATAACATAGAAGTAGAATAGAAGAAGTTATTAAACAATGAGATGAATCAATTACCAAAATCTTGTAGCATGAAAAATGGCATTATATATTGAATATTTTATTACATTTACAAAATAAACAAAAAATTATTTTTAGAGTTTATTTTTAAAATTTTAAAAGCAAATTTCATGTTTTTACTGCATATTATAAGCGCTTAAAGCTCTTATTTTAGAGCACCATAATCCGGCAATTTCATTAAGTTTATTTCTTAAAATGCAAAATTAATAATATTGGTGACACTGTCAAAAACTTACACTACATATCGGTTTAAAAATTTGTTATTATCCAAAATTATAAAATAATGATATTAAATTAGGCTCAATTAGTGGTGTGAATTGAACAATTTTAAACACAGATACGTAGGATCCATAAAACATGGTCATTATTTCTGGTATAATTAGAAGCATTAGGAGAATTCGAAAAACCTGCTTAATTAAACGAAATATATGGAACTGCCAAAATTTTTAAGTATATGTTGTAAGACTTAAGAAATAGGAATAAGTAAACGTTAGTTAATTAATAACATTATTTTCAAAAGAACTATTTTCAAAATTTAAAAATTCAACATCTAATGCATCATTTGGAAGGTCCAATGTCTGTCATATACACAATACGGGGTCTAAAGTGAAGAAAATGTTTGTTCTACTATTAATTTTCGAAGCCGGTCGACTTCGGATCTAAAGGTGGATTTTTTCCAAGTTATTGTGTAAATAAAATATTTAATTATAAATTAATTATATTCAAACAGGTAAAATTTTCATAACTTTCATTAAAAGTTATGAAAATTGAACTGATCTATTACTTACTTTTGTGACGTAATTTTTGCACTTATTTAACTTTATTTTTAATGAGAATTTAAAATACAAAAATATCAAGAAACAAGTAAGAGTGCTATATTCGGCTGCGCCGAATATATCATATGTATTAGTTTTATAAATTTTAAAACTTTCCCCGACTAAATTATTATTACACAAGAAGCAAAACAAAAGAAGCAACAACAATGCTACACGAAAAAAAAAAACATATGATTAGTACTGAATTATATTTATTTATACTACTACTTTTTGATCTCAGGT
>NC_060952.1:59518017-59519666 GCF_022045245.1 Lucilia cuprina | reverse complement strand
AAGCTACTTCTTGAATTTTCTATAACCCAGAAACATTAAATTCAGCATGTGGGGCTTTTGGTACTTTTTGAAATTTATATAATATTGAACCTAGCATGTAGATCTTTGATTAGGTAAGAACCCCTAAAATTGATTTTCTTGGCACTTTTTCGTTTTTCAAAATATATATTCTATAATATTAAACATAGGAATATAAAATTAACCATCTGGTTACGACGTGGATTATTTTTCTTATATTTTTTAAGATCTCTTTTTAAAACCTATTTAAAAATTTAATATATAACCTATGTTGTTATATATTAAATTTTTTAGCTTTGACATAACAGTATATCTTAAACTGTTTTTATTGACAAGGTACAAACTGAAAAATCGAAAAATTTTGGTGTCTGTCAGACTACCATTCGATTCGATTATTCGAGAACACATAAAAGGGTCTTTTTTATATTTTCGTTTTTCAAAAGGTACTTTTTGAAATTGTAAATACGTTTGTTAGATATGTTTTCAATCTCCGAAGACGTGAACATATTTCCGACTATGTTCCTTGGTTGTTCTTTTCTAAATTTTTACGATATCGTAACATATTATTTTTTTACAGAGTCATTAAGTTTGGATTACCCACACTACTAAGTTCTAAATTCTATTTTACACATTCTATTAAGAACACGCAAATTTTAATACCAAGGATTTCTTTAGAACAATCCTTTTCTAGTTAGAATAGCCAGATATTGGAATTATTTACCACTAGAACTAAAAGTATTCCCCCATTCCAATAATGCTTTCTGGCTCAAACTCATGAGCTTTTTCGTCTCTAACTAACTTCTTACGAGTTTTTCTATACCATAATTTTTAATTATTTTTTTCTAATAATTTGTCCATACTTTATCACTGCTGGGATCGGTCGTTGTAAATTCTAATCCTACATTGTTTATTACTATTGTAAATAAATAAATTAATAAATAAATGAATAAATAAATTTCTAATATATTGAACTCAGAAATATAAAATTAGGTGAGTAGAGTTGAATTTGGTGAGAACCCATAAAAGGAAACTTTTTGGTACTTTTTCGTTTTTGAATAATGAACCCATAAATATAAAATAAGTATGTAGAGCCCGCATTAGACAGGAACATATCATAGGGGATTATTTGGTACTCTTTTATTCTACAATAGGTACTGTTTGAATTTTCTATAATATTGAACCTAGAAATATGAAATTAAGTATATAGAGCCTAAATGAGTTGCAAACCCATAAAAGGGAACTTTTGGGTACTTTTTCGTTTTTCAAAAGGAATTTTTAATTTTCTATATAGAATCTAGAAACATGAAATTATGCATGTTAAGCCCCAAGTTAGGGATGTAAAAGAGGACTTTTTGGTACTGGCTGTTTTTAGCACACCATGATGAAGGGTATATAAGATTCGTCGTTCTATATTAAATATAGAACTCTTACTTGTTATACCCTTCACATTCGTAAGAAGGGTATATATAAGTTTGTCATTCCGTTTGTAATTTCTATAATATAATTTTCCGACCCTATATAGTATATAGGTTGTTATAATTACATGTATGTGATATTGATATTTTGGTCGTGAAGGCTTAATATTACAAAATAAATGAATGGAAAAAAGTAAATAAAATACACAATACAAG
>NC_060952.1:59508743-59517917 GCF_022045245.1 Lucilia cuprina | reverse complement strand
TCTTACAAGATGTAAATTTTGTAATTAGTGAAGTACTGTCTTGGGCCTCTAATAATGGATTTATTCTAAATCCAAGAAAAACAAGTATGATTGGTTTTGGTTTTGATTCACAAAACATGTTCTTTACATCTATACTTTCCATTGTGAATAAAAATTCGCCTTTGCTAAAACCTTACTAATGCCTCACATTCTTTACTGTATTGATGTATTTATTGGCACTACTAATATAGAATTTAAAAGAGTTGTTAAAATATTTAATAGAATAGTGAGATTTGTATATGGACTAAGAGTACGTCCCCATATTTCCCCTTATGTATTACAATTTCTTAGGTGTTCGTTTCAAAATCATATTAATATCAGGATTTTATTGTTCTTTTATAAAGTTATGGTAAATGGCTTTCCTGATTATATTGTAGATAATTTTAATTTCAATCATCACAGCAGAAACCTACAATTATTATATCCCCGGTTTCATTCACATATATATAATAATTAATTTAAGATTCGAATGTCGAGGATATGGAATGACCTGCCTAGGGATTTGAAGCTTTTCTCGGCTTCTCTGCTCGGTTTTAGGCGAAAGCTTGAAAATATGTTATTGGCCATGATCTTCGATTGTTGCTTTTGTAATTACCGCTTGAATTTTTTTCTTTCAACTTATCTTTCAACTTGTATTCATTGCTAATATAAAAGGAATTTACCCATTTAGGCAATTTAATATTATCATTAAATTTTTTATTGTTTATTATTTTATTTTTATTTTAAAAAACAAAAATGTACTAATAAGTTCCTTTTTATGTAAGTTCCTTTTCATGTTTCTAGCCAATAAAAACACAATAGCGTTGCTCTCGCTCTGCTTTGTTTTTATAAACAAGCATACAATAACAAAATTTACCGTATGGTTATGTAGGTATTTGTTTTTTTTTTTTTTTTGCAATATTTTGATGAAATTTTTAGAGGTTGTCTCGGACTTTTGTTCATATCTCCGGTATGTATGGACTGATTTTGCTGATTTTAAATAGCGGTCTTCTAGAAACATGTCTATCCAGAATATACATATATACTTTATGGGGTCGATTTATACCTACAATAAATTTATCCTAACTCTTCTAATGATTTAAGTTTTCAGAAGTATTTTTTTCTTAATTTTTTATTTATATATATGGATATAGCCCCATATTATGATAACATATAAAATAAGTTCATATGGCACGAAACAATTTCAATTTTGTTGACCAGTGTTACTGTCGTAATTTCATGTACTTTTCAAAATATAACAAAATACGAATAATTCTGTTATATACTGTACAAAATGTATTTAAAGAATGTTTATCTTAAGTAATTGAACACTACAAAGAATAACTTACTATTCATTTTATAAAAACAGCTTATACAAAACGCATTGTGTAGATAATTTTCACAATTCAATACGATAGATATCTATTGGATAAAAAATACATATTAAAACAAAAACTCCACATTCTATGTACTATAATAAATGAGCAATTAATGCATTTCGCAAGTAAACAAATTTTAACTTCAACATTTCCTTTTAACGAAGACGATAATAATTTTGCATGACCTTTTGGCCCAGCTTAACTACATCTGATGTACATACATAGTAAATATATATGTACATGAAAGAGCAATGAAACTTACAAAAATGTTTATTTGGTTTTGTGGTAATCACTTGTTGAACTCACTCATTTTCATTACATGAAAATTGACAATATTAATCACACATAATTCTTCTTTGCGCAACTTTATAATTTTTATATACCGAGAACAAAAAGATTTCCGAAGATCGCGTACTCAGATGTTTTTTGTTTTGTTATTCTAATAAACTAAACAATACAGAGTTCGTAGTCGAACATTGCAACGACGTTACTCTTAAGTACATAGCCAGGGATGGCAAATGAGTATAACTGGTAGGGTTCTATAAATCGACTTTCCAATAATCGAAAATCGACTTTTTGTCGAAAAAATTCGAAAAGTCGAAGTAGACTATTTTGTTCCAAAAAAGTCGATAACTCGAATATCGTCTGTGAAAAAAGTCGAAAAGTCGACTTTGTTAACAAAAATCGAAAAAAGTCGGAGTCTGAAAGTCAAAAAAAAAGTTCGAGTAGAAAAAAGTCGAAGAGTCAAAAAAAAAAAACTCGCAAATTGTAGAAAAAGGTAAAAATAGTAGAAAATTTAAAAAAAGTTAAAAACTCTAAAAAGTCATAAAATAGTGGAAAATAGGGTTCTATAAATCGACTTTCGAATAATCGGACAATAGACTTTTTGTCGAAAAGTCGAAGTCGACTATTTTGTTTCAAAAAAGTCGATAACTCGACTATCGTCTGTAAAAAAAGTCGACTTTGTTAATAAAAGTCGAAAAGTCTGAAAGTCAAAAAGTCGAAAAAAGCCGAGAAAAGTCAAAAAAGTCGAAAACTCGAAAATTGTAGAAACAAGTCAAAAATAACCGAAAAATTTAAAAAAGTGGAAAAAAGTCAAAAACTCTAAAATAGTCGGAAAAACTCGAAAAAAGTAAAAAAAAAGTCGAAAATAGTCAGAAATAGTCAAAAAGTCGAAAAAATTTAAAAGTCGGAAAAAGTCGAAAATTCGACTATTTATAAAATATTTCTAGTTGAAAAGTCTAAAAGTCGACTTTTAATTAAATGAAAAAGTCGAAAAATCGACTTTTCATAATATGCAAAAAGTTGAAAAGTCGACTTTTCATTTCACCTATAGAACCCTAGTCGAAAAAAATCGAAAAGTCGACTATTTAAAAAATACTTATAGTCGAAAAGTCTAAAAGTCGACTATTTAAAAAATACTTATAGTCGAAAAGTCTAAAAGTCAACATAAATGAAAAAGTCGAAATATCGACTAACTTTAACTAAACGAAAACAGTCGAAAGTCGTCTTTTTGTTTCAAATATAGAGCCCTAATAACTGACAAATTTGTTGAGAAACTTTTTCTTAATCCTCTTTTGAAGTTTTCTTAATGTCTACACATAAAAACTTTATTTTCAGAAGCTACGTGTTAATTTCATTAATTTGTTGTTGTACAAATGAAAAGAATTTCCGATTACGAGAAACTCCGTACCGCTTTCTATCTCACGCAAAATAAATAAAAATGTGGACGCGCACTTTGTTAGTGGCTCATCTACCTTCTATGTATGTATATATCATGAATTCCAGGAAAGAACACAGAAAAACTGAAAATTTTTGACCTCATGTATTTTAATTTCCTTCATATAATGAATATATGTTCTTTATGTAGACAATAAAATAACTTCGTTGAAATTTCAAGAAGCGCGATATTTATGGCTATTTTAATTTTTCAACCTTGGACGGCATCGTGGTCACTCGCAATTTTTCCTTAGAACCACAACAGGCTACCATAGGGGCTAGCTGAATCCCGACTGTGACACTAACATTAAGGAATACATTTATTTAATACACATATTATACATACGTAGGCTTATGATACTTGATTTATATATTATATTCACTTGAGAAGACTGTTTGACAACAATGGCTAGTTGGACATCTCATACTTAAATTTTTGCCCCAGGATTGCAGGTTCAACATATTCATTTGTTAATGTTTTTTATATTAATATACATACAGTGAATCAACTAAGTTTATTGCCTACCTTTTTTAAAGAGAATTTTTTTTGTTCATAAATAAAATTCGAAAAAAACAGGTAAAAAGTAAATATATGTTTTCCAATTAAAAATAGAGATTGTGTAATATGGGAAAAATTAGAAAAAATATTAAAATAAAAATTCTGGCGCATTTGTTGTTGCATTTTATTATTTTTCATCGGAAATTGGATGTCAATAAAGTATTTTGCATATTGAGAATTCCGGTTAATTTCATTGGATTTTTCAAATTATTTTTTAGTTATTTTTGGAATTTATTGTTTTATTGTTAAAAGGAAGAGTGTTAAGTATTTTGAAATAGCGATTTGCAAAAATTATATCCTCATTGGGTGAAAATGTGATGTTATTTGCCTTAAAATGTTTAAGGGATAATATTGAGGCAATTTCGATATAAAAAATTTGTTTAGATTTCTAGAACAAGTGTAAATCAATAAAATATAATTATCAAATGTTTAATCAATAACATTAAAAAATATAAATTAGACTAATAAATAAAATGATCCAAAGAATTATTAGAAAAAACGCACTGAGTGCTGTTTCAAAATCTTTAACTGCCAAAGGGAGGCGACTTGTATCCAAGGAAAACTATTGGACTCCTGATTTATCTTTTTCGAAATCTATATAGGAACTAGGAGGAACACTATGTTTAAATTTAGACCTCTAAACAGACCTTAGGTTGCTTGGAACCAATGTAAAGTGAACTATCGTGTAGTATATGAAAAATACCTAATTTAAATATCATACCGTAACGTCAACAAAAGCAATATTTTTCACCTAATACATACACTTATATATATTTAGAACCCAAATCAAGAATAACTATCCAGATCCAAAAACGCCTACTGTATCTTATTAATAAAATAAAGAATTTAAAATATGAGGTTGAAAATCAAATCAAATCAAAATTCGGTTAAGAAATGTCCAAATTTAGTCGTTCCGCTACTAAAATATCTAAAAAATGTTATTCTAATATATAGGACTAATAAAAATATTAAATTTTATAAAATAATGTAGCAATATTAAAAAAATGATCAAAAAACCTAAAAAAGCAAAATAAAGTATTTTGTATTTTGTCCCAAAAAATTAACAATACGTTCACATTTTATCAAAAATCTCGTTAATTATTATAACGATTTTTAAAAAAATACAACAAATAATTTACTTTATTTTGCTAAAAGTAATTGTTCAGATAAAGTTTTTTCTTAAAATTTATAAAATTTTACATAGGCAAAGCTCTTCGGTTTACTTCAAGTTTTTCATGGCTCTGTTTGCTAACTTAAAAATTGTTCGAAAACTACAAAAAATAAAAAGGTACACAATTTTGAAAGCTTATATCTTTGAGAGTTTATATCAGATTTTTTTGATTTAAAACCCAATCTATTAATATGGATGAGTTCTTTGATTATAATATAATTTTTATATTAAAAAGTTTAACATTGTAATATTTTTTGTAATATTATTTTTAATTTGTCTCCAACCAATGAAAACGAACTGCCGATTATGATAAATACACCAAAAAAATTTAGAGATGACACTCATTCATTCGTAATTAATTCAACTTGATTTACGTACATCTTGTGTAATTCGCAGTTGAAATTTTGTATGTCCAATCATGTTATTCAGTTTGTAATTAGGATTTGAATGACGAATGAGAGTGTGAATAATTTACAATTGCATCGAATGAACGGGGTATTACTGTGTTTCAAAATAGAATTTTTCGTTGTTATATACAAATTATTTCGCGTTATATATAAATTATTTCTGCCATAGATTTAGACGCGAAAATTAAAAAAAAATATTAAAAATAAAGCGAATTATATTAAACTGAATTTTAAAATAGTTCAGAAATTGGAGCTGAAGATAACAATTCGAAGTTTAATCAATCTATGGTAACATATGTTGCGGTGGGACTCTGGGGGTGCCGACTGTAGGGTGTATGTGAAAAAAATTTTGCGTGGGGGACCTTAGTGGGACATACGGATCGCAGTTAAGCCCCGCTGTTTTTACCTGAAAAGAAAATAATTAAAATTGAAAAAAAAAAAAAATAGTGTGGAACGTTACTTACTTTTCCCTTTTTTTGTTTTGATTGTAAAACATGAAACATATGTTATCCAGTGTTGGTAAACGTTCGTATATGTTTTACTTGTTGCAGACTATTGTGAATGATTGCTACAGTAGGGTACGTAGTAGTAAAACGGATGATTGAATTTATGCTTCCTTTTTGTATTGAAATTTATTTGTAATGGGGAATTCTAATGGAAATGAAATAGATATATTTAAATAAATAAAATTTTGTTAGAAAGGGATATATGTATCGTTGTTAAAAGGCAGATTTTAGAGGGAAAAAATAAAGATGGCTTTATTGGAATAGCTAGTTAATATAAGTCAAGCGTAGCCATGTAAATTTTGTACTTAGTAAGATTACAAAGCTTCTGGACGTTGAGAAATAAAGACATTAAAAAGTGCGCACAATAATAAGTGAAATCCATTCGCTAGTTTTTTATATAAAATAAAAAAATACACCATATACATTGGCAAATGAAAGTAAAGATTAAAAATAATGCAAAAGTAAATTACATAATAAAGGTAAAGCAACAGTTTATGAAAAAAAATATATATAGAAAAGAAAGTTGTGTGATTTTTCTTACAATATATGTTTTGTGTGTCTATAGGGTAGCTAGAGTTTGAGAATTTCAAGTATTGGACAAGAAATAAAGTTAAAGGTTACTGCAACGACAACGACAAGGATAAGGAAATAAGAAAGTGTTCCTGCAAAATAATAGTATAAGCTTGGAGAACGTAAGTTTCATAGTGTATAGGTTATTTAATTAACGTTACTGGTCAAATGTTTATAAATATTAATCTTTCGACCAAACAGCTTGAGACGGGTTTCTATCTGGAGCAGGACCAGAGTTAACTATTTTCGGAAACCTTACTCTTTCTGGGAAGAATCTCAAAAAGGGTTCTCCAAAAATTTAAATCCTCTCCTAAAACAACAGGAAACCATACTCAATTAAGAAAAATAATAGCCAGAAAGAAAAAGAGTACAATCCGTTCAATACTTGCCGCTACGTATTCAATTGTGAAATTTCAATTATTGCACTTGATTTTTAGTATATTTAACTATAGAACAGAAGATATATATTAGAATTTAGGGTTAAGATTACACCGTATCATTTATTAGTTTTAAGTTTAATTTATTTATAAGATATATTTATATGTGTTTGTGATTAGCGTGCCTCGCAAGAAAAAAAATCGTCAGGTGGTAGGAATATCCATCCCCAAAACAAAACGAAGTATATATTCGAACTTTAGATTTTTTTTATTTAATTGTATTTTCCCTCCCGAAATAAAGAGTTCTTTAGAACAGGATCAGGAAGATTAGATATAGTGAACCATATCGATGGTCTGGCAATATTGTGCAAAAAAATAAATAAGCGATTTATTTTGGAAAAGGATCTTTTCCTGTGGCATGTAAAAACGCCTGATATCATCTATTGTGAATATCGCTAAGAATTAGTGTAGTAATACGTTATTTTGTTAGATTTGTGTATAAATATATGTAATTTTTCTCTATTGTTAAAGTTTAATTCTTTTTATTCTATTATTATAAGCCCAATTTTTAAGGTAGATAAACATCTTAGGGAACCTATAATAGATAAAATAAATGAAATTATGTTCGTTAAATGATTTGAATTAAAAAAATGAAGGCTTAAGTTTATTTGTTTAAGGGGTAGGAAGAGAGAAGGTAAGTGGTGAACAGCGAGCGGTGATAAGGGGTTGCTTTAGAGGATGTGAGGAGATAGTAACCATGGTTGGGATGGGCGGCTGGAGAAACATCTACCTCCTGTTGTGGTCATGTCTCAATGTAGTGTAATCGTGTTAGTTTCTGTAAAGTTAGTGACTTCATCATTAATTGGTACTGCCCTGAGGCTAGGTTGAAGGGAGAGACCACCTCTGAGTGTGTCATGCGAAAAGTTAGTCGGCCAGGATTTAACCAAGCGCTGCCAAAGGTCAGCTAACAATATGGCGCCCAAACAAATAGGATAAAGAAGGCGTAAAACGCCAACTTGTCATGTAATATTGTGTATGAAAACCTACACACAATTTAATAGACCATTAGTGTAAAAGTCCATAGCCCAAAACAAACTTTTAGTTCCAAATCTGATTACTTGTTAAGATCTGTAGCCGTTCTGGATTAGAAATTCGGAAGTCAGTAGTACTGGTCATGTAGGTAAACACTTTCGGAGCTGAAAGAAAGTATCAAATAATAAGTGTGAAACAGATGATAAGAGTTCAAAAAATACCTTATCATAACTGATAATACACTTATTTAGAACATTTTTTTATATATTTGTAATCCTTAAGTGTACTGTTTTCAACCCAGGGAAACATTTTAATAGCCGCTCTGGAATATAACTAGAGGTGTGAAGTATTAAAAATGCTACCAAGATAGGTCAATGACAGATTCGTAGGAATATGTCAGTAGGTGAACGGATATCTTAAATATTGTTTATTTGTTAGTTTTGAATACGAGACATGAATGATAAGAGTTCAAAAAATACCTTATCGTAACTGATAATACACTTATTTAGAACATTTTTTTATATATTTGTAATCCTTAAGTATAGTGTTTGCAGCCCAGGGAAACATTTTAATAGCCGCTCTGGAATATAACTAGAGGTGTGAAGTATTAAAAATGCTACCAAGATAGGTCAATGACAGATTCGCAGGAATATGTCAGTAGGTGAACGTATATCTTAAATATTGTTTATTAAAAATGCTACCAAGATAGGCCAATGACAGATTCGTAGGAATATGTCAGTAGGTGAACGGATATCTTAAATATTGTTTACAACATTTCCCTATCTGGAATGTTGTAATGGGTTCACAGATGTTCTAACCGGAAGATAAAATCATCTATACCCATGGTCTTATTATCAAACACTATTCCAAATTTGTCTATTCAAATTTGATGGAAATCAAAGGAAGTATTTCCGTTAGATGATATTCTGTTATCATGTTGTGTGGTAAAATTCATTGGGGGAATTGAATTTTCAGGCACGAATTGGTTTGGAAGAGGTAAATATGCGTTTTCATTTCTTGGATTTGCTCTGTTTTCATTATTTACATTTCCAGGTACGTTATTTCCGTTTCCAGTATTGTTACCTATTGCAGCTGGCGTACCCGCATTCGTACCTTTTGCCAAATTATTGATTGCTTTCGCCAGATCTCCTATTGTCTTCCTAACTTCAGTCATCTCGTCTTGAACCATTTTCCTAACTTTGTACTCCAGGGACCTCTGCACTACCAGTGCTTCATCTGCAACTAGTTCCATAACATCTATGTTTCCGTTCGCGGTATTAACTTCATCTGGGGGTGCCCTAAATCCTGAATCAGGTGTCCTAGTGGATGTATTCCCAAGGGCCGTGGTCATTATCGTGGCAGACAAATCAGTGAATTGGGAACCTATGTGGATATTCTCATTGGAATTGGAAGCCATACCTTGTTTTCTCGGTTTA
>NC_060952.1:59503584-59508643 GCF_022045245.1 Lucilia cuprina | reverse complement strand
TAAACCGAGAAAACAAGGTATGGCTTCCAATTCCAATGAGAATATCCACATAGGTTCCCAATTCACTGATTTGTCTGCCACGATAATGACCACGGCCCTTGGGAATACTTCCACTAGGACGCCTGATTCAGGATTTAGGGCACCCCCAGATGAAGTTAATACCGCGAACGGAAACATAGATGTTATGGAACTAGTTGCAGATGAAGCACTGGTAGTACAGAAGTTAGGAAGACAGTAGAAGATCTGGCGAAAGCAATCAATAATTTGGCAAAAGGTACGAATGCGGGTACGCCAGCTGCAATAGGTAACAATACAGGAAACGGAAATAACGTACCTGGAAATGTAAATAATGAAAACAGAGCAAATCCAAGAAATGAAAACGCATATTTACCTCTTCCAAACCAATTCGTGCCTGAGAATTCAATTCCCCCAATGAATTTTACCACACAACATGATAACAGAATATCATCTAACGGAAATACTTCCTTTGATTTCCTTCAAATTTGAATAGACAAATTTGGAATAGTGTTTGATAATAAGACCATGGGTATAGATGATTTTATCTTCCGGTTAGAACATCTGTGGACCCATTACAACATTCCAGATAGGGAAGTTGTTAGAGATTTTCATCTACTTGTGTCCGGCTCAGTAAAGGACTGGTATTGGTCGTTTATAGGGACTCACGGTTTAACTGACTGGCCTGTCTTTCGTCTCGCTTTACTATCCCAATATCAGACTCCGCGATCCAATTTCGAGGTGATGAGAAAGAAAGCAGCAGAATAATGAAACGATCGATATGTTCTTTCATGAAATGAACAAGTTAAGGTCAAAACTTACTCAACCCATGCCAGAATATGACATGATAAAAATCATGAAACAAAATGTAAATCCATATCTAGCAAGAATCGTTTATCCTTTAGCTGTTTCAGTAGAACAACTACGAATTGAATGTAACGATGCTGATCGTAATTTTCCCAGGAGAGAAATACGTAACATAATACCCCCAGCACGTGTGAGGCAAATAAATGAAGTTTACGATGATGAATATACAAGAAGGGATGAAATGGAAATACCAAAAACAAGGGAAGTGGAAGCTTTACGTATAGACCAGCAAGCTTTCCAACAACAAAAGCAATCCCTAATATGTTGGAATTGTAAAATAGCGGGTCACGTTTACATGGAGTGTCCATCTGAGCAGCGATCGTTGTTCTGTTACAAATGCGGCAAGCCCAACGTCACGACACCGAAATGTCCAGTGTGTCAATAGAAAAACCAGATGAATGGCGTGGGAATGACAGGGGACTCACGTCAAAAGCCAAATCCTGCATCATCAAAAGATTAGATAAAGAAAATAGAAAGGAAAATGGGTTTAATCAGATTAGTAAAACGAATTTAGAAAACAATATACCTCAGATTAGACATTATCTTCTATTCCAAACAAGAAAATTTAATTATGATAGGGTAAGGAACAAGATATTCGGATCCGGCTCCAGTAAGATGGTATCTGAAAGAATTTTAAAAATTAGAAAAGAATTTAAGGAACGTCGTAATTTAAGGAGAAAAATAATAGAAAAGATTCATAGGTCAAATAAAAATGTCATAGATCCTAGAATTTTTGTTAATGTAGAAGTAAATGGTTATGAAATGAGAGGATTATTAGATTCAAGAGCATCTGTTAGTATCATTGGGAAAAATTGTAGAGAATTAATAATTAGATTAGGTGTTCTGGTTAATCCAATGTTGACCAGTGTGAAAACTGCTAGTGGTCAACAACTCCGAGTGTTAGGAAAAGCAAAATTATCCGTTAAGTACAAAGATCAAGAACATGTTATGTTATTATATCATTGTCCTGATTTGGAACATGAATTATATTTAGGTATAGATTTCTGGGAGACATTTGGATTAATACCCGAAATAATCAGATCAGATGAAATTAATATTGAGCAAGTCCCGCAAGACATTTAAATAAGGAATTAGAATATAAAATGAAACCGCATACGTTAACTTTAGAACAGCAAGAAGATCTTAATAGGGTAATATGGATGTTCAAAACCTTTGAGAAAGACGGACTGGGGGTTACTCCGCTCGAAAAACACACCATAAAATTAGTTGAAGGTGCAGTCCCTGTTAAAGATCGCCATTATTCTATTTCGCCTGCAGTGCAGGAAATAACCTACAAAGAAATTAATGCAATGCTTGAATTAAACGTGATAGAAGAAAGTGAAAGCCCATGGAGCAATCGAACAACTGTAGTTCGTAAACCTGGAAAAACCAGATTTTGCCTCGACGCAAGAAAATTAAACAACCTTACCGTAAAAGATGCCTACCCATTGCAGAACATTGATGGAATCTTAAGCCGAATAGACGAAACCTACTATATAAGCAGTGTCGACCTAAAGTATGCCTTTTGGCAGATTGAACTGGATGAGGAAAGTAAGCCATATACCACCTTTACAGTGCCTGGACGTCCCCTATACCAATTCAGAGTCGTGCCATTCGGTCTTTGCAACGCGGCGCAACGAGTAAAACAAAACGTTTTTATGTACCTTGACGACCTCCTGGTAATTTCAAGTACTTTTGAGGAGCACCTACGATTATTGGAAGAAGTAGCGAAATGCTTAAAGAAAGCTAACCTAACGATTGGATTAAAAAAGTCACAATTTTGTTTTCAAGAACTGAAATACTTAGGATTTATTATTGGAGGAGGGATGCTAAAAACTGATCCGCAGAAAGTTGCTGCTATTAGAGAGATAAAGATTCCTAAAACGACCCGTGAAGTTAGAAGTTTCCTCGGCACTGCCGGTTGGTACCGTCGATTCATAAAATCGCTGCACCGCTAACAGATACTTTAAAAAAGTCGAAAAAGTTTAAACAAACTCCTGAGGTAATTGAATCTTTTAATAAATTAAAAAGAGCTTTAACCAGTGCTCCGGTACTAAAACATCCTGATTTCACTAGACGTTTTTACATTCAATGCGACGCTTCGGATTACGGGATAGGTGCTGTGTTGTATCAGTTGAATCCGAACAATGAAGAACATCCCATCGCTTTCTACTCCCAGAAATTTAACTCCTGCCAACGAAAATACAGCGTGACTGAAAAGGAGTGTCTAGCGGCTATCATAGCTATAAAGAAGTTTAGGCCTTATGTGGAGATGATGCCATTTACCGTGATTACGGACGCTAGCCTCAAATGGCTAATGACGCTTAAAGATTTGAGTGGGAGACTAGCTCGTTGGTCACTACAACTGCAAGCTTATGATTTTGAAATCCATCATCGAAAAGGCTCAGATAATATTGTCGCAGATATGCTTTCCAGATCTCCACTAGATAATATGGGTATTATAGAAGAGCTTGACAGTGAACTATTGTTAGATTTTGAAACGACCGAGTTTGAAAGTCAAGAATACTTAGATTTAATAGAAAACATAACAGAAAATTCGAACCATCTCCCTGATTTGAAAATTGTAGACGGTAAAGTTTTTAAGAAGACAATATTAGATCCAAATCTCGGTGAAAAGTATGAGTGGAAGCTATGGGTTCCGTCTAATTTAACTTCAACTATTATTGACAGAGCTCATAATGATAACTTAGCAGCTCATGGCGGAATAACTAAAACTCTAGAAAGAGTCAAGCGCTTCTTTTATTGGCCCAGAATGACAGTGCAGATAAGAGATTACGTAAATTCATGTCAAACTTGCAAAGAAGTTAAAGCAGTAAATCAAAACCTAATGCCTGCAATCGGTGCAGAAGTTCTGACAGACCGACCATTTCAGAAATTATATGTAGATTTTCTCGGAAAGTATCCTAGATCTAAGACCGGAAACTGTTACATCTTTATAGTAGTAGATCATTTGACAAAATTTACATTTCTGAAAGGGGTAATGTCTTAAAATTTCTTGTAAACGAAATTTTTCATAAATTTGGAGTACCGGAAATCATACATTCCGATAACGGGGTACAATTTGCGTCGAAAACGTTTCAAGAAATAATTCAAACTTATAAAATTCGTCACACGAAAACAGCCTTTTACAGTCCCCAATCAAATGCTGCTGAAAGAGTAAACCAATCTGTTTTAAATGTCTAATCTGTGATATAGTTTACTAACTAATCTGTGATATAGTTTACTAAGTGCAATATTAGAATTTAAGAAACACATTTCTATGACTATTTATACAAATTTATGTTATATGTTTTTTGTGGTCATTAATGTCATGTAAATGTGTATTCTTTTATTTTCTACATGTAAACACTTAGTACCTGATTTTTATTTTAACGTTTCGTTCGTAATTATACAAATATTAAACTATTTATTTTACATGTGTGTACTTACCTTAAGATCTCCCATAGTGCAATATAAGATCTAGTCCATTTGACTGTCTAGGTACCTGAAAGTAAAAAAAATTACCAAAAAGTAAAATTCTTAAATGAAAATGTATATCCCGACTTATCTGAAAATCCTTCAGTATTATACACTTTCGACAGAAAACCTTTTCCGCTATATGAAGTACCTGAAAATATTTAAACAAAATGCATCACGAACTGAACCATAGAATGTACATATTTATATACTTACATGATTTTGCTTTGCCCGGCTGTGAGACTCCATGGCGTGGGAGTTCCCCACGTAGGCCATTAATTTCCACGCACACCATTCTCCTCATGTTCCTCATCTTGAAACCCGGTGTTTTGTTGCGGTGGGACTCTGGGGGTGATGACTGTAGGGTGTATGTCAAAAAAATTTTGTTAGAAAGGGATATATGTATCGTTGTTAAAAGGCAGATTTTAGAGGGAAAAAATAAAGGTGGCTTTATTGGAATAGCTAGTTAATATAAGTTAAGCGTAGCCATGAAAATGTAGTACTTAGTAAGATTACAAAGCTTCTGGACGTTGAGAAATAAAGACATTAAAAAGTGAGCACAATAATAAGTGAAATCAATTCGCTATTTTTTTATATAAAATAAAAAAAAAATACACCATATACATGGCAAATGAAAGTAAATATTAAGAATAATGCGAAAGTAAATTACATAATAAAGGTAAAGCAACAGTTTATGAAT
>NC_060952.1:59501599-59503484 GCF_022045245.1 Lucilia cuprina | reverse complement strand
ATAGGTTATTTCATTAACGTTACTGGTCAAATTTTTATATATATTAATCTTTCGACCAAACAGCTTGAGACGGGTTTCTATCTGGAGCAGGACCAGAGTTAACTATCTTCGGAAACCTTACTCTTTCTGGGAAGAATCTCAAAAAGGGTTCTCCAAAAATTAAAATCGCCTCCTAAAACAACAGGTAACCATACTCAATTAAGAAAAATGATAGCCAGAAAGAAAAAGAGTACAGATTGATATTTATAAACATTTGACCAGTAACGTTAATAAAATAACCTATACACTATGAAACTTACGTTCTCCAAGCTTATACTATTATTTTGCAGGAACACTTCTAGATTTCCTTATCCTTGTCGTTGTCGTTGCAGTAACCTTTAACTTTATTTCTTGTCCAATACTTGAAATTCTCAAACTCTTGCTACCATATAGACACACAAAGCATATATTGTAAGTAAAATCACACAACTTTCTTTTTTTTATATATATTTTTTTCATAAACTGTTGCTTTACCTTTATTATGTAATTTACTTTTGCATTATTTTTAATATTTACTTTCATTTGCCAATGTATATGGTGTATTTTTTTTATTTTATATAAAAAACTAGCGAATGGATTTCACTTATTATTGTGCGCACTTTTTAATGTCTTTATTTCTCAACGTCCAGAAGCTTTGTAATCTTACTAAGTACAAAATTTACATGGCTACGCTTGACTTATATTAACTAGCTATTCCAATAAAGCCATCTTTATTTTTCCCCTCTAAAATCTGCTATTTAACAACGATACATATTTCCCTTTCTAATAAAATTTCATTTAGTTAAATATATCTATTTCATTTCCATTAGAATTCCCCATTACAACTAAATTTCAATACAAAAAGGAAGCATAAATATTCATCCGTTTTACTACTACGTACCCTACTGTAGCAATCATTCACCACTGGATAACATATGTTCCATGTTTTACAATCAAAACAAAAAAAATTGGTATAGTAAGTATCGTTCCATTTTGTTTAAATATTTTCAGGTATTTCATTTAGCGGAAAAGGTTTTCTGTGAAAAGTGTATAATACTGGAGGATTTTCAGATAAGTCGGGATATACATTTTCATTTAAGAATTTTACTTTGTGGTAATTTTTTTTACTTTCAGGTACCTAGACAGTCAAATGAACTAGATCTTATATTGCACTATGGGGATCTTAAGGTAAGTACACGCAAGTAAAATAAACAGTTTAATATTTGTATAATTACGAACGAAACGTTAAAATAAAAATCAGGTACTAAGTGTTTATATGTGGAAAATAAAAGAATACATGACATTAATGACAACCAAAAACATATAACATAAATTTGTATAAATAGTCATAGAAGTGTGTTTCTTAAATTCTAGTATTGCACTTAGTAAACTATATCACAGATTAGTTAATTTCGTCATCGTATTTTATCTTTTTATATCTTTTGCATGGTAAATACCTATAGATTTTCCGTGCATATTTTCAAGCTCGTACATGTTGTTGCCCACGGGTTTGAGTACCCTACACTTAATGAACTTTTTGCAAAATTTTGCATTTCTATTTCTTTCGAAATCGCTCAAAATGTTATTACGTCTAAAGACTTCTTGCCCTGGTAGCATGTCGTGCGCGTTTATTATACCTTTCAGCACTTTTTTCATATGCCTTGTGCATATTTTGTTTATTTTTTCTCAAGCCTTTCGTCTACTTTTAAATCTATTATCTGATGGTCTGTTAATGAGTTTAACTTTCTTGCTAGTTTATAATCCGAATCGCTTGAGAACATATGATACCCGAAAAGGGCAAAAAATGGTGTTACACCTATAGCGGAATGTACTGAGGTTCTCAATGCACACTCTATTTCAGACAAAT
>NC_060952.1:59497149-59501499 GCF_022045245.1 Lucilia cuprina | reverse complement strand
GGGGATTTTCGGGATAAAAAGGCCTGAAGTGTTTTTTCTCTAAATTTATACATCAAAAATATTTAATAAAAGAATTTTAATAGTTTTTGATAAAAGATTAAGCAGGATCATAAAATTTTAAACATTTCGGACTATTTTTAAATAGAATTACATTATTCATTGAGTAATTAACTTAATATGACTCTACTAACTTACAAGCTGAAATATCAAAAATAAAAAGGGTTATAAATAGGCATAGATACTATCGGATATCTAAAAATAACATGTAAGAAATTATGATTTAGTTTTCATAATAAAGCATATGACTTGATTTGTTCCTCGCCTCCGATATATTTAAGCAATTTATTGTTAAAAATTCTTTTGGATATTCCATAATATTGAATCTAGAAAGTTTCACACTGGGAAACTTTTGTTGAGAAACTTTCGATTTTGTGTGTGAGTGAAAGAGATGGTTGATATTTCTTTCTCTCACACACAAAAATCAAAAGTTTCCCAAAATAGTTTCCTAGTGTGAACCAGGTCAAACATGAAATTAAGCATCTTAGAGGGGATATTAGACGACATGTATTTTACATACATATGTACTGTCAAAATTATCATATGCAAAAGTTGTACATATCGTTTGATACATATGAAACATTGCTTATGTAAAATACATGTGAAACTACATACATATTTTTTTTGATGAGAGCGTCTATTTTCGTGTGGCAAACATAAACTATACAGTTGTTTTGTTTTGAAATAGAATTTTTCAAAAAAAAAAAAAAAAAAAACATAAATTAATAAATTAAAGAAAATGAATAAAGAACATAAAAAACTAAGAATTTTTTAATAAACTAATTTATAATTTTTTACAATTTTTACACATTAAGAAGAGAGCTTTGATTATATTTACATATAGATAAAAAAAAGTGACAGTACATATGTAAAATACATGTCGTCTAATACCACCTTAAGCCCGAAGTAAGTGATATAAAGAGAACTTTTAAGTACTGACTGTTTTTTAACACGCCATGGTGAAGCATAAAGAAATAAACACAGATGGCGACATGGCTCTCTTAAAAAAGTTTTCTTAAGCTCAATGACGTCATCAGTGCTTACAACTGATTGTATGATATTTATTGTATGTGATTTATAATAGAAAAGTAAATAATTATGTTTAAAACTTATTTATGTGTAATAAAATAAACTTAACTTTATTAATTATTATTATTAACTTTATTAATTATATGCTATATTAAAGTTCAAGTCATTATCTTTTCATTATTTTTTGAACCCTAAAATCGAAATTAAAAAGATTATTTCCCATATATTTTTTAAAGACAATATTGGAAAATATCATGATAAACTATAGTTATATTGTGGGAAAATATAATAGCGATTAATCCATTTATTAGAGAAATCATTTGGAATTAAGCATCATACTAACACATTTCGAATTGTAAATTGTTTTCAAAGTCTTCGGCTTTGAAATGCTCCATGTTGATTTCAGACGTTTTAACGTTAATTTTTTTATTACGGCAACAAAAACTTATACATTGCTTTAAAAAGCTAGGGTCTGAAGGAAAGTTAAAAAAAACTTATTGCACATGATTTTGATTTTTTATTATTATTGCAATTTTTGACTGCACACCACATTTTAATTTACTTATTTTTATTTTTTCACTATTTGTTTTCAAATTTCACGTAAAAAGTAAGTATTTTACATTTAAAACATAGCAACCCAACAAAATATTTGCTTAAAAATTCGCTAGAAAAATCACCAGAACTCTTCGAGTAAAGTACTTACAATTCTACTAAAAAAAGTACTTATTTTTGTTTGAGATGTTCCAAAAGTAAGTCAATATTATTTGGTTGGAAATAAGTTGTTTTTAGTAGAGTTATTTATAGAATATTTATGAAAAAATAAAAATAAAAAGACGACACAGACTGGGGTTGAACTCAGTACCTTCCGTCTACCAGTTGAATGCTACTCTCACTACACCACTGCTTTGTTGTTTTATTGTGCGTCAAATAATAGTTTTCACACACAAATACTATTTTATTTTCTGTTTTTCTAAAAATAGACATTTGATATCGTGTTCACAAAAAGGAAAAAACAGAAAAGTAACTGTTTTATTTTTGTTTGTTTCTTTATTTTATTTTTTTTAAACTTTACCTACAAAGTAAGTCATTAATGAAGTACTTAATGGTAATCATTGTAAGCCAAGATTTTGCTGGCAAAACAAGCACTGTCACGAAAAAAGAGTAAAAGAGTACATTAAAATAACGAAATTGTCGGTGTCGCAATCTTGTTTATTTCATTCATGATGGTGAAGCATATATAATATTCGGCACAGCTGATTATAGAACTCTTACTTGATTTTTATTAAGTTTTTTTCCATATATTAGAAATTATGCCTTTTTATGTGAAATACTTTTCTATATAAAGAAATTACTGTTTTAAAGACTTGTAACGAGTTCTAGAATTCATACGTTCTATTGAACACTAGTTCAACTATAACTTTTGTAAAAGAAATTATTAGAAATACTTAAGAACACAACAATGTTCCTAAAAAGTGGTTGTAGAAGTAAAGGCGATATAAATATTTCCATTATTTATTTTCAACAATCAGAAGTGTTGTTATAAAAATCATCAAATAAATATTCTTTTTTATAGAAAAATTATTAAGAAATTCAGAAAAGAAGATACTTTATTTTAAAAATATTGAATTTTGTAGAAAATATATAGTAATTTTACTGCTAAATAGTGAGTTTTTCTTAATTGGTTAATGGATAGAAATTTTCGGTTTATTCGTGATTTGATATTTGACAATTTTCATTTATTCGAACGATTAATCGTCAAAAATTAATCGATTAACCGATCGGCGATTAATAGTTTGAATACTCTACTAAATATAGACTAGACTACAGACCAGACTATCGACTAGACTATATTCCAGTATATATACAAGACTTTAGTCCAGACTATACACTAGACATTAGGCTATTTTATAATATAGACTAGATTATTGTCCAGACTATAGACTAGACTACAGTCTAGATTAGACTATAGCTCACAGTGCAGACTATAGGCTAGAATATAGTCCAGACTATAGTTCCTACTATGGTCCAAACTATAGTCAAGAGTAATATATAGCTCATAGTCCTGGCTATAGACTAGAATGTATTCCAGACCAGACTATATACTACATTAAAGTCTGTAGTCTAGACTTTGGTTTCGACTATAGACTGATTATTTACTACAGTCCAGTCTATAATACAGACTAAAGTCCTGGTTAGAGTAAAAAGTCTAGTCCAGATTAAACTTCGGACTGAAGTTTTAAGCGGGCACTTAAGGTACTAAGAATTGGCTGGCTATATTTTTGTAGGTGTGTTTGATTAGTGAAGGGGAAATTAAGTGCGCGGGGTGAGCCTGTACCAACAAAATTTAACCACGCCCCCTATCTAAGGCTCTTGATAAATTTCCCACCTGAAGAGTATGCAGATAGCCAGACTGAAGTGGAAACATTATCTGCCTAGATGGACCTTGTTCATGTGGATATTTCCACAGTCCAATATAGGCAGCCTATGTTTCAACTGCCTGACCGATTGTGTTCTAAATTCAACTATGATTACAATAAAAATCGGTGATCAAAACTTGGCAGCACTTATATTTGCAAATGAAATATATAATTTATTTGTTTGCATCACTAGTTTTATGTAGAATTAAATCGTGTTATTAATGTTAATAAGTGAATTTTGTTCTTATTTTATATGGGAGATAGGGTCAAATAGTCCCTATCATAATAAAATTCAACAGTGTCATTTATGTAGACTACAATAAAACTAAGATTTGCCTATTTTTGTTGACATACTAGAACATTGAACATAAGTTGTGTTTTGTTGCTAACTTTCATACAATTTTAATATTTATAAACGATAGCAGTTAACGTGTTAAATTATACAAGTTAAATTTAACTTCGATAAAAGTGCTACCAATTTATAAATAAAAGTTCCAATAAGAATGTATGAATATAATAAAAAAATATTTGAAAATTCAATTAAAAATAAAGAAAATTTAAAAATAAACTATATTTTTTAAGAAATTATAAGTAATTTCAAGATTTAGCTGATTTTTTTCTATGAGGTGATGCCAAGTCAGGTAATGTTCGTTTTGTTGCTAAAGCCGGATTTACACGAAGTCTGTCAAAATATTCTGTAGAAGAGTACGGATGGGATCGTCTAAACGCAATATGTAACGAAACCATCACACATTGAGAGAGAATACGGATGGAACATTTGACAGTCGTATGGCTCTATTCATTTTTTGAAATGATTAAAAAAACAAGCAGGTCTCATTAGATCAGG
>NC_060952.1:59492100-59497049 GCF_022045245.1 Lucilia cuprina | reverse complement strand
ACAAGAATTCTTATACTTCCGCAACATCGCTGGCGAGCTTTTAGCACGTTTGGAAGTTTCACACGGGTAACTTCCGCAATAGAAAATGTTTGTAGGGATAGTGCCAACTTTTATCAAATTATCTGTAGCGTGCACACGTGCTTTATGTGGACACAGACAGATATACCGACGGACATAGCTAAATCGAATCAGAAAGTGATTCCAAGTCGATTTGTATACTTTTAAGTATAGAACCCACTACAGTGGTGTAGGGTATAAGGAAATTATAAAAATAAATATTAAATATTTATATTTAATATTTATTTGAATTTTGAATTGAAATAAACTTTTTATACCCTACACTACTATAGTGGGGAGGTTATTATACGTTTGTGCTGATGTTTGTAACATACAAAAATATTGGTCCTACACCCACCTTTAAGTATACCGATCGACTCATAAACACATTTTGAGTCGATTAAGACATGTCCGGCTGGCTGTCCATGTAAACCTTGTGCGCAAAATACAGGCCGCAATTTTCAAACCCCATACCAACCCCCCTTCAAAAAATTTCTTAAACGTCTAAAATTGACTTGTAACCATTTGTATCGCAGGAAACTCAACATAATTAACTATTATTTAAAAATATATCATTTTCCCAAATTTAATGAGGATCGGCCCATGTTTGAACTATACTCCTATATAAAGCCTCATTTAGAAAATTTGGTTTTTATCAATAAATTGCTTAAATACTTTGGAATTAAGATAAAATTCAACATAAAAGTTTCTTTGTGAAAAATAAAAATTTTTTAAATATACTCATGGTGTAGGGTTATATGCTCGGCCATGCCCGACTATACTTTCCTACTTGTTTTTTATACCCTTCACATTCGTAAGAAGGGTATATATAAGTTTGTCATTCCGTTTGTAATTTCTATAATATAATTTTCCGACCCTATAAAGTATATATATTCTGGATCCGATTAAGCCATGTCCGTCTGTCTGTCTGTTGAAATCAATTTTTGGAGGACCCTAGATATCGGCGAGATCCGAATCTTCAATAATTCTGTTAGACATGCTTTCGAGAAGATCGCTATTTAAAATTAGCAAAATCGGTCGATAAATAACTGAGATATGAGCAAAAATCCGAGACAACCTCTAAAAATTTCATCAAAAAATGTCATTTTTTTCATGCTTTGTTAAATATGCAGCAACAACACTGTATATTAGAAAAAGATGCACACGTGTGTGCAGATGTATTTGGTTTTTCAGCTGTGTATATCGTTTTGTATGTTTGGATGCTGTTGGCGTCATTTAGTTGTGTATTTTGTTTGTTGGATATAGGTTGGTTTTATTGCGTTGTTTATTTTGTTTTTCTGTGTTTTTCGTTATGTATGTTTAGCTGTCTGCTGGTTTAATTGTCGTGTGTGTTTTGTTTTTTATTTCGTTTTGTTTTTGGTGTATTATTAATGTAGTCGGGAAAAATTTTATAAAATACACTATGATGAAGGGTATATAACAGGAGTGCCCAAAAGTTTCTTACGAAGAGTAACTACCAATACATTTAAAGAAAAACATATTTCCCTTCAAGCATTTAGAAGACAAAACTATTGCGCATCACCCCAAACGCCACGTCAGAAACACTTCTGGACGATTGTAAACCATCACACATTGAGAGAGAATACGGATGGAACATTTGACAGTCGTATGGCTCTATTCATTTTTTGAAATGATTAAAAAAACAAGCAGGTCTCATTAGATCAGGGATGTATTTTTATGTAAACACATATAAAAAGTGAAACACAAAAAATATAAATCATACGACTTTTATTCTCTTTTTTACGGATGGAATTTCATTTTACTTTTTCATTAGACTTGTCGTACGTAAAGTGTGATCGTCTGAAGGGCCCTTAAGTTTTAACACTAATGGATAGCAAGAAAATACAACTATAATTATGAGCACAAAAGACCTTTTCGGGGGGAGAACAATCCCTTCAAACATTTAGACGATTGTCAGACGAGAGCACACATTTTACAAAAACAAAATACATTGATTTCTAGTTTTCGCCGTCTGAAAGTATAGTTTTAGGTTACTTCCGGATGAAAGTAAGAAGAGTACAAAAACAAAAAAATATAAATACTCCATTTTTTAGCGTGAACGCGAAAAAATAAAAATAAATAATGCAGAAATTTTGCTAAGTGATGTTTTGTCCAGTCATGTTTAGTTTTAATTATTCAATGTTAAACTTAAATGAGTTATTGAATTTGAAGTTCATAGAAAAATAGTGTAATTAATATAATGTGAATCTTAAGTAATAAAAAACAATATGACAGTGTTGTGTTAAAAGTCAACTGTTAATAAACATTTAATAAGTTTTTGTTAATTGACGAAGTTTATTAAATATACCAAAAAGTAATTATCTTCAAGGATTATATAAATTAAATTAAAAAGTAAGTTGTCATATTTTACATTAAAATACTATTTTAGGAATGAGTTAACAACTCTAAACGGCTTCCATTTCCATTATTTTTAAACGAAGTCTAATATCTTAAATGGTTTAGGAGTTATAAGCATTTAAAGACTTTTTCAAGTTGTACGTTTCGTCTTTCATTTGATGAACATTGCATTTTCAACCTATTTAGATTTATTTGAGTTAAACCTTATCTTTCAATATTTATTAAACTATTAGCGCGTTTAGGTCCTGTTTCTAGATTACGTATGATCACTTTGAGCTAAAATTTTATTTGTATTTCATTATCGTAACAAAAACAAAATACATTAACATTTTTACTTAAAGTACTTAATTTAATTAATTAATTTATTGTTTTTATTGATTAAAAACAATAAATTAATTAATTAAATTTTAATTATTTTATTTTTTTTTAGAAAGTAGTAGCTAATATTGTACCCCCTATTAAAATACTTCTAACCGAATTAAAATATAAAAAAAGGATCTGGTTATATATGTCTAATTTCATCACGCGGTTCCATTAAAAGTGTCGATTATTTGCAGAAAATGTAAAAAATTGGATCTGACAGTTTAAATTTTGGTGGTAAATGTATTGGACATAAGAGAATCCTATTTTATTGCTTCCTAAAGTATAAGAGTTAATTTCAATAAATACAAAAGTATGTATATTCAATATTAATTATAACATTATTTTTATTTATTTTGTTGAAGGATTAATGCGTTCCAAAATATAACTTTTACAATTTGATGGATTGATCATAAAATTTATGAAGAAATACAAAAATATTTTAGAGTCCAACGTTTTACAATTTTTGGAATTATACCAGCAGTTGGAATATTAATACAGATTTCCTGAAAATTATTTTATTATAAGGTAATTATTCTAAATTTTTGATACATATGTATATTAGACCTACTCACTCTGTATGGAAAGCAAAAACGAGTTTTTGTTACCCCTCTCAAAATGTTCCTTGCTTTGTTTTATGATGATTCCCAAAATATTTTAAATCTAGGGATGACCGTTCGTGAGCTGGACCAAATTAAAAAAAGGTATTTTGGAATTATTTTTTTTAAAAAATTTTGTTTGTTTTAAAACAAAATATCCAATACGGGGTATCGTTTAAAATATATTTTAAAGCCGCGTCCAATGAAGTATTAATCATAAATAACCGTCTGCTTATAATTGTCATATTCCAAAATTTTTAAAATTGTTAGGTTTTTCACTAAGAAAAATAAAATGTATGCACAATTTTGCTAATTTTGCGCACCACTAGACTTGGCTTCAAAAAACCTTTGAACTGATACCACATACTATATATATTGTTTAAGAAATACTGTATAATTTAAAACAAAATAACTAAAAAGAGACTTTTTTGTAACCGGTTCAGCTCACGAACGGCCATCGAGAGACTAGAAATATTTTGGGAACCATTATAAAACATAACAAAGATTTTTTGAAGCTGGGTTAAAATATTTAATTTAACATGAAAAATCGTGTTCCCATACGATATTTTCTTTAAAACTGTCCAGCGCACGAATGGACAACACTTAACCGAAAATATTTTGGGTAACATCATATTACATAAGAGCGAATATTATGAGGGGGGTAACTCAAGCACCATTTTTTGTGAGTCGGTCTAATGTACAAATATTACTTTTTTTGTTAAATCAATTCTTTTTTCTACTATTTTAATTTTAATTATTTTAATAAAAACTATAAAATTTCATTTTATATAGATTTATTTTTATAGATTTTATTTTGGTAAGTATACAAATAGAAGAAGAGAAAACTCATCTTCTGGAAGACGAGAATACTCATCTCATACTCTTCTTCTAGAAGAAGAGAAAATTCATCTTCTAGAATATAAGATAGGAACACTTCTAGATGATACTAAGTAGTCACTTCAAGAAGTGACTTCCTGTTTACATCTAGAAGAGTCTTTGGCAATACCTTACTTCCAAGAGTCATCTAGAAGTTTCTTCTACGGGTCTTCCAGAAGTATCTTCCACGTTACTCTTAGACGTTCCCCAGCTCGGCATCAGTTCTTCCCGACTGGTGACAAGAATTCTTATACTTCCGCAACATCGCTGGCGAGCTTTTAGCACGTTTGGAAGTTTCACACGGGTAACTTCCGCAATAGAAAATGTTTGTAGGGTTTTATTTAAATTTTTTTGTTGCAAAAACTAACACATTCATACAAGGAAAAAGAAAAAAAACATTTCACATACATACGTACACGGCAAAAAATATGATTTGCATTTTTTGTTTAAAAAAATAATTTTCCCTTTTGTTTTGCAAATATATATAAAAATATTAAATTAAAATTTGGTTTTTTTTAATAAAATAATAGAAAATTTGAATGATTTTATGTTTATTTCAGTTAGTTTTCTTATCTATCTATCTATCTATCTATCTATCTATCTATCTATCTATCTATCTATCTATCTATCTATCTATCTATCTATATAACTATCTATCTATCTATCTATCTATCTATC
>NC_060952.1:59477276-59492000 GCF_022045245.1 Lucilia cuprina | reverse complement strand
CGACTCTGGCGTGGTCCACCAATGTTTGGCATAATTCTTGATAACGCGTTTGTTATTCCCGCAGCCTTCTCGCACGAATAGCTTATGTGCTCTTTAAAGTTGCGTCGGTCATCGACCATGATTCCCAGGTATTTTATTGCCTCTACGGATGTTATTAGGCTATCACCTACTTGTATTGTTAGGGTTTCTCTCCTTTTTTCCCGCTTATAAGCACCAGTTCTGTTTTATGTTCCGCTAGATGAAGGTCCATTGAAGTTAACCATTTCTTGATCATACGAATTGTACTTCTTTTAAGAATCTTGCCGGGATTAGTATAGCAATGTCATCTGCGAATCCGACTACAGTCACTTCTTCATGATATTCCACAACAAGGGTCCTAGTGTGGATCCATGGGGAACACCTGATGTGATGTTGTTTGTTTTTATGCCATCGTCGGTTTCTACCAATAGAGATCTATTGGAGAAGTAATCTTTAATTATTTTGATAAGATACTCGGGAACGTTTATTCGTCGTAAAGCAGACAGTATGTGTTTCCAACCAGCTGAATTAAATGCATTCTTAATATCAAGCGTTATGACAGCGCAGTATTTCCTGTTTTTACCTTTTCCATTTGTTGCTTGTTTGGCCACTTCAATTACACAATTAATTGCGTCTATGGTAGACCTACCTTTACGAAATCCGAACTGTCTTTCGGATAGGCCATTCACATTATCTACTGCTTCTAGTAGTATATGATTTTTTCGAGGCTTTTTCCCATAGTGTCTAGCAAGCATATAGGTCTATAAGATGCAGGATCTCCTAAGACTTCTCCAGGCTTTAGTATTAATATGAGTCTCTGTTTTTTCCAAATATTTGGGAATGTACCGTTTATAAGGCATTTTTCAAATAGTTTGGTAAACAATATCGGCTTTAGTTTAATGGCATGTTTTAGAGCTCTATTCCCCCAAGGGTTTGAATCTGCTTCTATACATAGCTGCTTAAATCTATCAGCTTTGCTTTGGTTAATGGCCTTCTTTAATTCTCTTCTTGCCTGGTGGTATACATCTCTCATTGCTACATGGTTTGAGCGTAATCTACTTCTTTGGTACTGTCTTCTGGTCCTCAAACACTCACTTCTTAAAGCTGCTATGGTGTCATTCCACCAATAGTTCTCCCTCCTTCTATTGTACGATCTTTTTGATGGCATGGATGCATCGCAATCGTATTTTAGCTCTGCAGTGATTTGGTCGGTCATGCTAGGTACCGTGCCTACATCGATTTGCTGGCTACCAAATGATTCATCTTTTATTTTGAATATAATCGCTTGGTGGTCGCTGTGCGTATATTGTTCACTTACATGTCAGTCCATATCTCTGGCTAGGATAAAGCTTACAAATGTTAGATCGACTATTGATCCAATACCACCTCGTCTGAAGGTATAAGTTTCACCGTTATTAGCTATGACTACGTCGAGTCTTGAAATTGCATCTAGCTGTATAGATCCCCTTTCGTTTGTTCTTCGACTTCCCCAATCTATTGCCCAGGAATTAAAATCTAATCTTTCAAATTTGGACAGTGGTATGTTTGGTGACATGTAGCAGCTGTAGATATATAGTCCTCCAATTTTAGCTCTAGCAAAACCTTCTTGTGGCTGCTTCATTCCTTCTTCTATGGCTTTGTTTCCACATGCCCATACAGCTGATCTCATTGAGGAATCACTTTCCCAAACAATATTTTCTAGATTTTTGTACTGTTCACATACTATTGCGACATCAATCTTTTGTTCGCAGATGATCTGTGCTAGGAGATCCTGGGCTGCGGCACAGTGGTTTGTGTTGAGTTGGATAAAATTCATTCGTTTCCTTTACTCAAAGCCTTCTGAAAGACAGGACACCTATAGCTTCCTGCTACGTGTTTAAGGTCTCCTTCTCCTTTGGCATTGCATAACATGCAGTTAGGTTCTCCTTTGCAGTTTTTTGCTATATGTCCATCAAGCCCACATTTTATAAATTTTTTGGATCTATCTGTTTCAGCCTAACAGAACTTTGAGATATGGCCGAATTCGAGGCACCGAAAGCACTTTGTAAGTGTCGACATTTCTCTTATGCGACATATGGACCATCCTATTTTTATTTTGCGGAGGTCGATCGCTCTTCTAGCTATGACAACTGGTAGACTTATTCTAGCAGATTGAGTACCACCATATGTCGGCCACATAGATTGGACCATACTTTCAGGTAGTTCCGGCATATCTAGTTCTCTTTTGAAAGCCTCACATATTTCCTCTTTTGTAGTCACATCATCCAGATCTTTACAAAGTAGTGTTTTTTTCTTCTTTTCGTGTCTTAAATTCGACTTCTCCTTTTAGCGAGTTTTGTGGTATTTCACTAAAACGTTCACTTGTTGTTTGTGTCTCGTTCTTTAGTTCCAAAAGGATGTCACCTTTCTGAGTTCTTGGTTACTTCTTCACCAAGTCCCTTTAATTTGGGATCCGTCCTAATTTTCTTTAGTATATCGGCATATGTTGCATTACCTTTTGAGGATATTATAATTTTATCTGGCTTAGGCTTGCGGAACTTATTCTTCTTTGTGTTCTTTTTAGTAATCCAATCCTTCTCCGAAGATTGTTGACTAATTTTTGGTTTCAAGGCTTCCATGTTTTTTATTGCTTCTGGCTTCGCTTTCTTTTCTTTGGGGAGTATGTTTTACCCTTTTTTAGAGTTGGCATTTTCGCGTTCACATCGCTTTTATCGGTTTTTCGTTTTGGTTCTCTGTTACTAGGCCAGACTTTTGGAGAGGTCTGTGTTTCCTTTTCAGCATATCCTCGGGTTATTACTGGATTTCCTTGCTCGATGAGATCTCGTGTTTTGATGTACGCTGCTCTTATTGCAATCACTTGCTCCTTGATGGCAATATTGACATTGTTTCGGGGTTTAACGTAGTCCATAAGGTCCGTTATGAGGTTTCCGAGTTCTACGAACGCACCATACTTCTGCTTCGGAATTTGCTCTTTCCCATTTCTTGTGGCGGATCGTCTCTGGAGGGGGATATTTTCTATGTTGGCACTTGCAGAGTTATCTGCTACCTCAGCCAAGCTCGAAACCGTAGTAGTATTGCAGTCATTGGATAACGACGACGGGTAGCCTGCTTGCTCACTACACTCAGCCGCCGGTACTGGGGTCATTACTCCCTGCACCGTAACATTTTTCTCATTCTGGGACTTTTCCATATTTTGTTTTATTTTCCGGGATCCTACCCGTAGCGTTTTTAAATACCGCCAGGAGTTCGTTGTTTGTTACAACCGTCCCTTACATGGGAAAATAAACGCTGACCAGAAAGCCGCTCACTATGAGGCAGACGCTTCTGGGTTTGATATTGACTAGAGGAACCATGAAGACGTCACTCTTCTAGTTACCCTCTATAGAGGGTACCTCCTATGGGGGATGCTTACTTAAATGGCGGCATCTAATCGCCATGTCACAGAGTCGTCGGGGACTGCTTATCCATCGCAGCTGGCTTACATATCTGTAGGTCGTTCAGCCACCTGCTGACCCGATAGTAGCCAGAGCCACTGCCCTATCCTCTATCTATATATCTATCTATCTATCTATCTATCTATCTATCTATCTATCTATCTATCTATCTATCTATCTATCTATCTATCTATCTATCTATCGTAACCAAATCTGTAGATGTAACTCCTGTAAGCTCCGTTGCCCGACAAAAACTATGTTAGGTTATAGTTAATTTCACCATGATTCCTGTTGATGCAGATGTTGATGTTCTGAATAAATTTATACGTTCATCTTCCATATTGAGTATTGTCCCACCTTTGTTGCCAACTATGAATAGATCTTTCCCTTTCTGCACTTTTTAAAGTTTTTCTTGGCAGGTTCGGATTGTTTTAGAGCGTATGATATATAACGGAAGGATCGTATGCTGTTTGGTCTATTGGCATAGCACCAGACGCTACCTGCTTCTAAGGATATTGTGCGATATCCACTGCATACTCTTAGGCAGCTTCTTCTAAAGAGGGAGATTAAGCCTTTTTTGGCCGACATTTTTGTCATATTCTCCCAAAACGGTGCCCCATAAAGGATTATAGAATTAGACACTCGTGAGAGCAATATTCTTCGACTTTGACGTGGACCTCCAACATTTGGCATCATCCTTGCAAGTGCATTAACTGCCATGGTTGCCTTTTTGCATGCATATCCCATGTGAGTTTTAAAGTTCAACCGATCATCACCCCTAGGTACTTGATAGCCCGAGATGATATTATTGTACTGCTTCCTACTCGAATCGTTAGTGTTTCGACCTTTCTTTTTCTGCTGACAAGAACAACTTCTGTCTTGTAGTCTGCAAGACTAAGGTTTACTGACTGTAACCAGGATTTTATTATAGTTATAGCATCGTTTGCGTACAGCTATACGTCATCAACAGGGAAACCGAAAACATGCTCTAAAAAAAGTGTTTTAAGCGCTTTAAATATGCCGTAAAAAACTCAAAATATGCTCTTAAAATTTAAAAAATATGCTCTAAAAATAAAATTTTTTATTATTTTTTAACATTGAAAAGCTCAAAAAGACAGAAATTGTAATGAAATAATAAATGTTTAGTGTCATATTTCATCCTGTAAGATTTTTTATAATTGATTCATCTCATAGTTTGAAGAACTAGTTTAATAGAATTCCGTTTTACGTTCAGATAACCAATAAATAACATGAAACCATCTGGACCCCAAAAAACATATTTCAAACGACAAAGTTTGACACATTTCTACCAATTGTATTCATAGCTTCTAAACTGACATTTTAATCGGTGTTGTCATAAATTCCAATAATTAGTTTTTTAAACTATAAAAATGGATTGGTCTCATGAAATCAAAAGTAATAGGTTTTATGTCTGATTTAAAATGTAATGCTTTATTGAACAAAAAACTATAACATTGGTTTTCGTGAGAGTAATGTATTTTTTGCAGTTTTTAAGTTCTACAAACGAATTTTTTTTTTTCAAAATTGTAAAATAGGCTGAAAAATTAAAAATAAAAAATTAAATTTTATTTTTTTTAAATAAAGTTTTGAAAATGTACAAAAACGAAAAAAAGCGAAAACATCAAAATATGCACTAAAAGAGTAAAATATGCTCTAAAAACTCGAAAATATGCCTTAAATATGCTAAAAAAAGTCAAATCATGCAAAATTATACTCTTATGGGTAAAATATGCAAAAATATGCTATAACAAATCGATGCCAAAATTTTTAAATTGGTGTGAAACGTATAAATACGAGTCCATACGACGCACCACAAAAAACATGCATTTGCATATTATGGTTTCCCTGGTCATCAATATATCTGTACTGTACTAGTATGGCAACATCATCTGCAAAACCTACAATGGTTGCCTCATCAGGTAGTTGTAGTCTGAATACACCGTCATACATGATGTTCCACAGTAAAGGACCGAGGACCGATCCCTGGTGAACTCCTGCCGTAACATTATATGATTTAAGGCCACGATCGATTTCATACCATAGTGTTCTATTAGAAAAGTAGTCTATAATAATCTTAATCAGTTATTGAGGAGTATTTACCCTGTGCAATGCTGCCAAAATAAATTTCCACCCGGAGGAGTCAAAAGCATTTTTAATGTCTAAGGTGATAATAGCGCAATATTTTCTTGCACTACCGTTTCCTTGAATAGCCCTTTTTGCAGTGTTTACTACAAGATTTATAGCATCAAGTGTTGATTTCTCCTTGCGAAAGCCAAACTGCATAGTAGATATGCCAACATTCTCTTCTGCAGCTGTTTCTAATCGTCTGTATATGATTCTCTCTAAATATTTGCCTACTGTATCTAGGAGGCATATTGGCCTATAGGACTGAGGTTCCCCTAAAGGTTTGCCAGGTTTTGGTATCAGTATTAATTTTTGTCTTTTCTCCCTTTTAGGCATGTCATCACTATTTGGTAGGCGCTACCCCATGGGTTTAGGTCGGCTTCCATACAAAACTTTTTAAAGCTGTCAGATTTACTCTGGTTTACGGCTTTCTGGAGCTTTTTCCTAGACTGTTGGTATAATTCTCTTTGAAACAGGTGGTCAGGTCTTGATCTACTTCTTTGGTATTTCCTTCTGGTTTTAAGACCTTCTTTTCTGAGAGCATCAATGTTTTCATTCCACCAGTAGTTTTCTTTACGTTTTTAGTTTGCCTACGTCTTGGCATGGATGCGTCACACGCCGCCTTTAACGATGACACTAACTGTTCCGCTATTTCGGTAGCGGAGCCTTCAGGTATGTTATAATTAAAAAATACTTCAGAGAAGGAAGGAACATCCTTGAAAGGTGTTTTTTACAGTTTGGATGTGTAGGTCTATCTCTATGGATACAATTGCCTGGTGATCACTGTGTGTGTAGTGTTCGCTTACTTACCACTCAATGTCAATGTTCAAAATCCTTTAGCGGCATGTTTGGTTATGCATAACAGCTGTATATGAAAATTCCTCCAATTTTTGCTCTTGCGAAGCCTTCGGTTATTCGAATAAAAGGAAACTATATGTTATTATTGCTTTTAACAATAATTTTCTTCATATACACCCTGTTACAATTTCGAAAAAAGCATTGACACATGGAAAAGTTGATAAGCATGTGAAAATAGATTCCACTTATAGAATTACGTACTCCGATTTTTATGTCTTTATAAAAGGATTTTAAAGTTTAAAGTACTACAAACGAATATTTAAAATATTTATATGTATTTTATAATGCTAATATTGGTATCAAATGAAAGCTGGTGAAATAAACTAGAGCAACTTCTTCTAGATTGGTAGAGCGGGGGGGAAACAATGGAGCAATCTAAAAGAAGTTTTCTGATAATTATTATAACTCTCGTCCGAGTTATTATAATTATATGCGGTTGCGGGAAAAAAAAGAAAGATAGCGGGGAATTAATAAATAATAATTCTTTTTTTTTTGTTCTACCGGGCTAAGAAGTAAATAAGTAAAGTTGTTTTTTTTTGTATTTTATTTTATTTTGTTCACAGCACTGATGTAAAATTAAAGTTAGAGAGCGAGAGAGTTATTTAAATGTTTTCACAACGACTGATGAATTACAAGTGACCATTTCATTTTGAGATTAACAAAAAGGAAGATCTATACAAAAATAGTAATTCAGCTAACAGTTCACGCAATAGCGGTGTTTCGTGACCATTTCTATCCATGCCACCAAAGGGAATTGTGATGACATGTTTCCATATGGCGTTAAACGATGAATTTCTGCAATACGATTTGCACCATATGTTTCCCACGTAGATGGGTGTTTAGAGAGCCAACCTAACACAATGGATGAATCAGTCCAAAGAAAGATTTCTTTAGTATTAAAATTTAATGACGAAATTACGTAATTTACCAATTTTGATAGCAAAACTGCACCATTTAGTTCCAGTCTTGGAAGACAAACAGTTTGAATTGGTGCCACTTTACTTTTTGCTACAAGTAATTTTACGAAAGTGTTATAAGTTTTCGTTTTACATCGAATAAACACTGTAGCGCAATATGCTGTTTTAGACGCATCTGAGAATCCGTGGATTTGAATATCGTCAGATGGCGTATACTGTAACCAACGTGGAATGGAAATTGTTTCTATATGAGATAAATCTCGAACTAGATTATTCCACTTTTGAAGAGATTCAGATGAAACATCTTCATCCCATTCCAAGCCTTCTAACCATAGCTGCTGCATCAGCATTTTTGCTCTGATGACGATTAGTGCAAGCCATCCAGCTGGATCAAAAAGTTTTGCAACTGAAGATAAAATTTGACGTTTTGTTATTCTTTGAGATTCATCGATGGGTGAAAAACTATAAGAAAATGTATCAGTGATTGCATTCCACTTGATGCCAAGTGTTTTAGTAGAACTTGCTTCGTGAAAACGTAAGAAGTCTAAATCATAAAGATCTTCTTTGGGCAAATGAGCAGATTATTAGCAGTAATTTTCTTTAATGGGAAACCTGCTGAGTTTAATGTTTCAATAAGTTGAGTTTGAGCGGAAAGAGTTTCTTCAATAGAATAACCTCCTGAGAGAATGTCATCGACATAAGTTTCTGAGCGCAGAATTGATGCTGCTTTTGGGTGTGCAGATTCGGAATCTGTTGCGAGTTGAAGAAGTGTCCGAATCGCGAGATAGGGAGTACAATTTATGCCAAAAGTGACGGTTTTGAGCTGATAATCTTTAACTGGTTCATCTGACTGAGTTTGAAATAAAATTCTTTGAAAAGATCTATCAGCAGGGTGCACAAGTATTTGGCGATACATTTTTGTATGTCGCCACTAAATACATATTGGTATTTTCTCCAATTGAGAATAATCGTAATTAAATTATTTTGTAGAGTGGGACCTGTGTATAACACATCATTGAGCGAGAAATTAGATTTTGATTTTCTTGATGCGTTAAATACGACTCTTAATTTGGTCGTTTTGTGTTCTGGGCGAACAACTGCGTGGTGCGGTAAGTAAAAAGAATAATATTTATCTTGGGATACAATTTCACTGGAAGAAGTTTCTTCCATGTGATCTAGAGTTATATAATAGTTCAGAACTGCTTTATATTGAGCTTGAAGTTCTGGATATTTTGCGAGTGTTTTCTCCATTCTGGAGTATTGAGCTAATGCAATGTATCGGAATGAGCCAAGGGAAACTTTGTCGGGAAATTCTGATCTGAATGGTAGTCGAACGACGTATCTACCATTCTCATGACGAGTTGTAGTTTGTGTATAAAACTTTTCGCAAATTTTATATTCAATGGTGATTGGATGAGAAGTAGGAATTTCTTTCTGTTCCCAAAACATTTTCAATGTATTATTTAAATCTGAAGTTTCGCATTGTGTGACCGATGTGGTAAAAGTTTGAATATTTTGGCTTTTAATGGGACCACTAAGAACCCAATAAAAAACAGTGAATTAAGCCGAAGTTTGACCACATACATTCTTTTTAATACCTTCTAAATTAAGAAATTGTTCATAATCATTTCCTATAATGAGATCAATTTGAGCAGATTTATTGAAAGTTGGATCTGCTAGATCTAATTCAGAAAGTTCAGGCGATTCAGGTATTTCAAAAGAATATGTTGGAAGCCATTTAGTGACTTTGGGCATTACTATAGCTTTAACTGGAATTTTTAAATTGTGTCTTTTTGCGTATAATACGAACTCACATTCTTTGTTAGCTATTTGTTTTTGGCCGCCAATACCAATAATTTCAAAATGAGAAATTTAATAAGGTAATTGAAGACGATTACGAACTTTTTCTGTTAAAAATGTTCGTTGAGAACCAGGGTCTATTAGAGCCCTAACAGTAAAAAGTTGACCTTGATGATCAATTTGTATTAATGCTGTACGCAACAGAATATTTTCATTATTCATTGAACAATTAGCTTGAATTTGATTTGAGCATGTTGGGAAATCATTTTGAGGTATAATTTTTTCAGTTTGGGCAGAATTCGACAAAGTTTTATAAGTTATATTTTTATTTTCTTTTGGATCTTGATTTTTTTGCGAGTGTCCTGGGATTTGAGCGGGATTTTGTAACTTTGGTCTCATATGAAGCAAAGTATGATGATTTTTTTTACAATGGAGACAAGTTTTTTTACTTTTGAAGCAAAGTATGATGATTTTTTTTACAATGGAGACAAGTTTTTTTACTTTTTCAATTTAGTTGAGATGAACTCAAACAATTATTACAAATTTTATTTTTAAACACGTAGTCCACTTTTTGTTGTACCGTAAAGGTTCTAAATTTGGGACATGTTCTTAGCGAGTGAATTTCATTACAGAGTTTACATTCGGGATAATAGAGATTTTCTTGAGATGTATATGTTTGTATTTTGGTTTCAGGTGTCTTTGTTAAAGTAAAACAACTTTTTGAAGTTTTTATGCTATTGATGCGTTCTACTGCTTCATATCTGTCAACAAGGAATTGTGACATTTGAGACCACTTGGGAAGTTCTCGAGGGGAAGTTAAAGACTGTTCCCAAATCGAAAGAGTAAAATTGGCAATTTTGTTGAAATTAGGCGAATTAAATTAGGGTCCCAGCTTTCAACTTCTACCCCGAGAGTTCTTAGAGTTGCTAGAGAATCATTAACTGAAGATTGTATTCTTCTAATTGATTCGCTGTTTTCAGCGATTGCTGGCGGAATATTAAAAAGGGGTTTTATTTGGTTATCAATCAGAGCACGTTTGTTTCCACAGTGGGTTTTTAAAGCATTCTACGCTAATTCAAAATTTTCATGAGATAAGGGATATCTCTTTACAATGTCACCAGCTTCGCCTCGTGTTTTATTTCGAAGGTTGTATAATTTTGTGACAGGAGAGAGTTTTGAGTGATTTATATATACGGCCGTGAACATGTCACGAAACGATGGCCATTGTTCGTAACTGCCTTTAAATATTTCTGTACAGTTACTTGAGTTATCTGGCGCAAAATTTTGAGTGAGTGGTTGGTTTGGGATTGAGTATCGGGCTGCTACCTCGAACCCTGCTACATTAGAACACTCTAGTCTAGTAGCTTTTATTAAATCAAGAATTTGAGATGTACATAAGTAATATGCGTCTACACACGCATTAAAATTAGTTTTCGCTTCTTCTTTAAATTCGGGTTTTATAGAGTTATCAGAAGCTAACATGACTCCTCTTTATAAGAAGCTTCGACTTTAACCCATCTTGAGTCCAAATCTTTTAATTTTACTTCAAGAACAGATTCAGATTGTTCTTCAATAGGCGTTCTATTAAATCTGTCACAAAATTGTAGAAGATGGTCGCAGTCGAATACAAAGCGCTCAAAGCGCTGAAGTAGACTTTGTATTTGATGTAGAAGTCATATTAAAATGAGTTTAATATAAATTTAAGCTTATTTTAGCTTTAAAGCGTAGCGATTTCAATTTAATTTCTTTGTAATAGCGGTAAATTAGGGTATAAGCTATTAAAAGCTGAGTTACGAAATGAGAATAAAAATTTTCTTTAAAAATTTTATTCTTTTTCGTAAAAGCGGATATAATAAATGTGGATAATTGAAACTTTTTTTAAAATGTTTTTATTAAAGGGGCTGATATTTGGTAAAAGCGGATAAAATATAAAGTAAACCAAACGAGAATTAGGTATTTAAAAAAATTTTATCGTTCTTCTTTATTCACTTTATTGAGAAGCGGTTATTAAATTGAAATAGTAATATGAACATAAAGAAGTAGTATCGATTGCGGCGAATTGAAATTTAATTTCAAATTTTAATAACTTTTCTTTATTCACTTTACTTAAGGCGGTTATTTAATAAAATAGTAATATGGACATAAAGAAAAAGTTATAATTTAAAATTTCAGTTAATCAATTATTCGTATTTCTTTATACTCTGGGTAAAGGGGCTATAGCGTTATAGCACTAGATACCAATTATCTAGTTAAAAATTGAGTATACGAATAGAATAATTTACAAAGTGATAAAAAACTTAAAAAAAATAATTTTGGGCAAAATTGTTTAATTTTTATTATTCTCGGTGGTTTGTTTGTATGCGATTATTAGAGAAAAACTAGAACTGATATCTAGTTAAAGGTGAATCAAATCGCGGAAATAAAAACTAAATTTAGAGCAAATTAGTTTTTATAATTTTCAACCAAATTTATTTTTCAATTATTAAAGAAAGGCTATAACTAGAGCTGCTATCTAGTTAAAATGGTAAATAATATCGCGGAATAAAATTTAAATTCAGAGCCAAAAATCCTATAACTAGAGCTGATATCTAGTTAAAATGCTAAATAAAATCGCGGAATAAAATTTGAATTTAGAGCCAAAAATCCTATAACTAAATCTTATATCTACTTAGTTAAAGAGGGTAATCAAAATCTCGGAAATAAAAAAATAAAATTTTAGAGCAAATTAAGTTTTTGTATTTCAAACAAGGTTATTTGTATTTCGATATTCTCTTTATATTTAATTGGACTATTGATTTATAGCACTAGATAAGTTATATCTTGTTAATTTCTTAGTAGTCGTTGAGAATAATCGAAACAAATTTCAAGAAAAAGAGTTTTCACACTGTCCAAAGTAGTTTGGACACTTAAATTATAAACATTATAATTTTTATATTAATATTTTTCTAAATTAATATAAGTATTTTGTACAGTGTACATACAACTATATTTAGTTGACACTTGAATTTGCCCTTAAAAATCAATCAAACAAAATTATGTTAACGAACACCGTTAACGGTTTTCGTTAACTGCAGCAATTGCAAAAACGAAAACCGAGCTTTATAGCTCAATGTTTTAAAACGAGTTTTAAAAAGGGCACTTGCTGTTTAGAAGCCAACCCAGCCGCATCCTTTATTTATAAATCAAACTAACATTGTACCCTAAATTTAACTACAACCTATAAAGCTTTGAATTAAAATAAAACCTGAATTGTTTAAGAAAATAAATATTCTTATTACTGTGGAAAGTCTCATAAAAGGTGATTTGTTGTTAATAATTAAGAATCAGCTACCCAAAATTAATTAAATTTTCTCTATATTTCTCTTTCTTTAATCCCACACCAAATCCCCATTTATAATTACTCTGATTATAAGCGTAATTATAATAATCATCTCTAATATAGATTGATATTATCCCGCCAAACCATCTGTAAAAGAGATTATAAAATACAAACCCCAATTGTATTCATGGTCCTCTCCAAGGCGAATTCAGATAAGGTGGTGGCAGTTCTGCAACAACAACATTTCCCATGTATTTTGTTTTTGCTTTTAGTTTTCGTAAATGTCAAAAACCATAAGTACGGCGAATTCATTTGATGGAAAATTTTTGTAAAATGTTTATATTATATTAAAAAATAAAAATATAAAATTTGTGAGGAAAATATATTCTGAATTGAATATTGTTTGTTTTAAACGAAAAACTCTATTCCGGCAGCTTAATTTGCAATATTGAAGTAAGTGCCTTCAGTTAAGTAAAACTTAATTTTTTGTAAAAAATAAACATAAAAAAGTACATATTCATGAAAATATTATATTACGAATGAATGAATATTTGTTGCGAATGGATTATTCTACACCAGCGGAGTAATTTTCAATATTTGGCCATAATCGGGCCGGACGGGTTTTGTTATAAAAGGCGTTCCGGAACAGACTTTTTTAGTTAATCTCTTCATCTACATAGTGTATATATAAAACAATATTGTTTAATTTGTTAACATTTAATATATTTCAAAATTAAGCCATAACGTAGAAGTCAGCTGCCGCCAGCCGGAAAAATTCATCATATGCGTTTCTTAATATTAAGTGTTCCGAAAGAGATTTTGTTTAGTTAATCACGTTATCTACACAATTTTAATAAAAAACAATATTGTGTAATATGTTAACATTTAATAGAAAAAAATTTCTTAAATAACATATTTGTATACATACCAATTATGAAATTATTTAAATAAAATGATATTTGTTTACGAGATGCTTGGTATTTTCAGATTTTTTACATAAATAATTAAAAATATTAACGAAGTTTTTCTCTGTTTAACGGACATTTTTAAATATAAAAATGTAAACAATAACAAACTTTGACAGCTAGGAAAACCAGGCGAATTAAGAAAAAAAATTATCAGCTGATTGATTAACACCACCTTATATGAATTCGCCTTGGTCCTCTCGCTGTAAGCTACAACAACATCTACATACATGAGAATAATGAGGTAAACAATCAATAAAAATAAACAAGCTCATCAGTACAATTTTAACCACAAAACAGTGAGTACAAACAGAGTAAAACAAAGAAATTAAAACGAAAAAACATATAAAAACACACATTTGTGCATACATTGCAAAAAAGAAAAACGGTAAAAAAATTTTGTAAAGGTAAAAGAATAAAATAAAAATATATAAAAAAGTGTATGTATGTACATATGTAATAAAATTTCAATATAAACATCAAAAATTTCAAGAAAAAGTGTGAATATATGTGTATATGTATGTATTTAAATTGCCGTAGGTATTAACATAACCAAAAATCTGTGCAAAAATTAAGTAAACGGTTTCTGTGCAAAACGGTGTTTATGTAAAATTAAAATTGCAAAATATAAATACATACATAAGTATACATAACGTCAAAAGAAAAATGATCAACCGCTATAAATCCCGTGTATAAATTAATACAGTAAGAGGAAAAAGTTCATTGCCCTAGCTTAAACATACACATATATACATACTTAGATACATACTTACATACATAACATCCCGCTAATTTTCCCGTTTTCCTTTAAATAAAATAAATCTATTTCATCAGAATTTATATATCGTGACGCTTACGCACATACAGATATATTCACGTACAAATGCATGTAAAAAAAATACATGCATATACCCGCAAAAAAATAAATAAAAATTAAAAAGTAAAGTGTAACACAATATTTTTCTTTTCAACAAAATTGTTTAATAATAATCAGTGCAAAAATTTTCGTTTATAAAAAAAAGAAATAAAATAAAAAAAATTAGCTTTCACAAACTTTTGAAAGTCACTGTATTCAAATTTCAACCACCAAATTCAACTGATCTCTCTTTCTCTATAATAAACCAGCGTTTAAATATGCAGCACTAGCACCACCTCTCTTCTATATGACTATAAAATAAATATGAAACTTTATAATTTTTGTATCACTTTGCTACTAAAAATTGCAGTCATATATATTCGTATTAATATAAAAATTGCAACTCGTGTTT
>NC_060952.1:59475570-59477176 GCF_022045245.1 Lucilia cuprina | reverse complement strand
TGTTATTTAAATCTGAAAAAGTTTAAATATTTTTAGTATGACGAGTGATAAAAATATGTATTTTGCGGCAAATGCTGACTAATATATTAGTAAAAGTAAACACTGTAATAAACATCCAGTTACAAAGTGAACAGTTCTCTTAAAAAATAAAAGAAAAATACATACAAACACATGTACATACATACATATGTTTTGTCTTTTGTAAAAAAAAAAAATTGAATTTAAAATAAATTATTGATAAATAAAAACTTGCTACAATTACAGTCCATTTAAAAAATAAATATATTTAAAAAATTAAAAGAAAATAATTTGAAACATTAGAATACACAAAAAACTAAAACTGTTATACAAAACACATTTTAGCCTGTATAATAAAACACAAGTTTAAAGTAGAACAAAAATAATTAACAAAAACACATAATTTATTACAAGGGTTACAAGCGCGTTGGTTTAAATTAAATCAAGTAATTACCCAACATAATAAAAAGAAAATCGAAACAATTTAAAACATTTTATAAACAAAATATACGAAAATTTTTGCCACTGAAGAACCAAAAAAAAGTACATAAATTTTTAAATTATACGATCTCTTTAAGTGGTACCATTAGGTCACTTTTAAATAAATTTTTAAGAAATCAAAAATTTTGTTTTCTAATAAATTAAAAAAAAACAATAAAACAAACTTTCTATTAACAATATTTTATAAATTTTTGGAATTCAAGTTTTTTTGGAAATAATTTAAAATTTGAAATATTCTCGAATTAATCATACACAAATTTACAAAATTTAATCTCTCATTTTAAATTCACAACGCTGAAAATTAAGAAATTTTATTTATTCTTTTTCTCTCTTTAAGAATATTTCAAATTCTCTTGAATTATAGTCCACCAAAATATTCGTTTTAACAAAATTTATTTTACGTCTCAATTTTTGCAAACCCTACAACATACATTGATAATACATACCTTTGTTGAAAATTTTATTTTCTTATTGAACATTTGATACATTTTGTTATCAATTTGTCTATTTATAACCCTGTTTATAAAAGCCCCTACAAAGGTTCTCTCTTTTACTTCAACTGAAGTACTATTATTATCAATTTATCTGATTTAAAACCCATATAATTTCAAATCCTAATTTCAACTCTTATCAAAAATTTAACATGCCTAATACAATGAATAATTCACCTAATCCCTCTGAAGAACAATTCGTATTTTTCTCTGAACATTTACTCCAATTTTGTGATATTTTCAATAAAACCGATGTTGAAGAACAAACTGAATCAGTTCTCGAAGTAAAATTAAGAGACTTAGAAACAAGGTGGTCTAAATTAGATACATCTTATCAGAATGTCATGCTATCCAAAGATGAATCAGTTGATATTGAATTCAAAGAACACGCGAAAACTGAATTTGATGCTTGTGTAAGCGCATATTATCACTGCTCATCCCAAATTAGGGATTTAATAAAAGTATCTCATTTAGAATCATCAAATATGCCGGTTTTCAATCAACATCCCGTTACTCTGTCCCAAATCAAGAATCTGCTCAAAATATGTTGCCATATGCATCAAGAAATGACTCAGCAGACTACATAAAATTACCTC
>NC_060952.1:59471147-59475470 GCF_022045245.1 Lucilia cuprina | reverse complement strand
AAAATAAAAATTTTATAAAAGTAAAAATTGTAAAAATATACTCATGGTGTAGGGTATCATATGGTCGGCCATGCCCGACTATACTTTCCTACTTGTTTTAATTTTTGTTTGTTTTAAAACAAAATATCCAATACGGGGTATCATTTAAAAGGTATTTTAAAGTCGCGGCCAATGATGTATTAATCATAAATAACCGTTTGCTTATAATTGTCATATTACAAAATATTTAAAATTGTTAGGTTTTTACTAAAAAAAATGAAATATATGCACAATTTTGTAAATTTTGCGCACCACTAGACTTGGCTTCAAAAAACCTTTCAAATGATACCACAAACTGTATATATTGTTTAAGAAATGATGTATAATTTAAAACAAAATAACTAAAAAGGGACTTTTTTGTAACCGGTTCAGCTCACGAACGGCCATCGATAGACTAGAAATATTTTGGGAACCATTATAAAACATAACAAAGATTTTTTAAGCTGGGTTAAAATATTTAATTTAACATCAAGAATCGTGTTCCCATACGATATCTTCTTTAAAACTGTCCAGCTCACGAATGGACAACACTTAACCGAAAATATTTTTGGTAACATCATATTACATAAGAGCGAATATAATGAGGGGGTAACTCAAGCACCATTTTTTGTGAGTCGGTCTAATGTACATATATTACTTTTTTTGTTAAATCAATTATTTTTTCTATTATTTTAATTTTTATTATTTCAATAAAAACTATAAAATTTCATTTTATTTAGATTTATTTTCATAGATTTTATTTTGGTGAGTATACAAATAGAAGAAACGAAAACTCATCTTCTGGAAGACGAGAATACTCATCTTCTAGAAGAAGAGAAAACTCATCTTCTAGAAGACGAGAATACTCTTTTTCTAGAAGAAGAGAAAACTCTTCTTCTAGAAGAAGAGAAAATTCATCTTCTAGAAGATAAGATAGGAACACTTCTAGATGATACTAAGTAGTCACTTCAAGAAGTGACTTCCTAGTTACATCTAGAAGAGTCTTTGGCAATACCTTACTTCCAAGAGTCATCTAGATGTTTCTTCTGCGGGTCTTCCAGAAGTATCTTCCACGTTACTCTTAGACGTTCCCCAGCTCGGCATCAGTTCTTCCCGACTGGTGACAAGAATTCTTATACTTCCGCAACATCGCTGGCGAGCTTTTAGCACGTTTGGAAGTTTCACACGGGTAACTTCTGCAATAGAAAATGTTTGTAGGGCACTAATACAAATGCTGCTGTGCTTCAGTTGTAGTAGTGTGGTGGCTACAAAAAATCAGCTGATCCTAAAGTTTGACATTTTGATAAATATTACGTCTACATCCAAAGTAAATTAATAAAGTAGCGATATCTCTTGTTGTACAACAACATCTACAACAATCAAAATTTACTTTGTCTACATCCAAAGTAAATTAACCCATTTACAGCCACTCAAAAGGTACAAGTAAAAACTTTTAAACATCAATGTATATTTATTTTCAACAATGCAAAAAGACAGAAACGTAAAAAAAATTTTAAAAAATATTAATATTCTAGACATTAGAGAGGATTTTCGCTTTTATGTAGCTCGCGTTTTTTACCGGTTTAGAGCTGTCATAAAAACTATAAACAGATTTAAATGGCAGACACGGCCATTACTATGTTATCACATTATTTTTAGACCATTTGCTTCAAATTAATCAAACTAACATTGTACCCTAAATTTAACTACAACCTATAAACCTTTGAATTAAAATAAACCCTGAATTGTTTAAGAAAATAAATATTCTTATTACTGTGGAAAGTCTCATAAAAGGTGAGGCGTTGTTAATAATTAAGAATCAGCTACCCAAAATTAATTAAATTTTCTCTATATTTCTCTTTCTTTAATCCCACACCAAATCCCCATATTATAATTACTCTGATTATAAGCGTAATTATAATAATCATCTCTATTATAGATTGATATTATCCCGCCAAACCATCTGTAAAAGAGATTATAAAATACAAACCCCAATTGTATTCATGGTCTTCTCGCTGTAAGCTACAACAACATCTACATACATGAGAAAAATGAGGTAAACAATCAATAAAAATAAACAAGCTCATCAGTACAATTTTAACCACAAAATTTATTAAAAACAAGTAAAACAAAGAAAATAAAACGAAAACACATATAAAAACACACATATGTGCATACATTGCAAAAAAGAAAAACGGTAAATAAAATTGTGTAAAGGTAAAAGAATAAAATAAAAATATATAAAAAGTGTATTTATGTATGTACATATGTAATAAAATTTCAATATAAAAATCAAAAATTTCAAAAAAAAGTGTGAATATATGTGTATATGTATGTATTTAAATTGCCGTAGGTATTAACATAACCAAAAATCTGTGCAAAAATTAAGTAAACGGTTTCTGTGCAAAACGGTGCAAAACGGTGTTTATGTAAAATTAAAATTGCAAATATAAATACATACATATATATAACGTCAAAAGAAAAAAGATCAACCGCTATAAATCCCGTGTATAAATTAATACAGTAAAAGAAAAAAGTTCATTGCCCTGGCTTAAACATACACATATATACATATTTAGATACATACTTACATACATAACATCCCGCTAATTTTCCCGTTTTCCTTTAAAATAAAATAAATCTATTTCATCAGAATCACTGTATACAAATTTCAACCACCAAATTCAACTGATCTCTCTTTCTCTATAATAAACATCCAGTTACAAAGTGAACAGTTCTCTTAAAAGATAAAAGAAAAATACATACAAACACATGTACATACATACATATGTTTTGTCTTTTGAAAAAAATTTGAATTTAAAATAAATTATTGATAAATAAAAACTTGCTAACATTACAGTCCATTTAAAAAAATAAATATATTTAAAAAATTAAAAGAAAATAATTTGAAACATTAGAATACACAACATATAACAAACTAAAACTGTTATACAAAACATATTTTAGCCTGTATAATAAAACACAAGTTTAAAGTAGAACACAAAGAGAAAGAGACAAAGAAAACAATAATACAGAGGTGGAAAAATCAACACTTTAAAATTTTTTAGAATATTATTGATAAATAAAAAAATTTGCTACAAATAATTAACAAAAACACATAATTTATTACAAGGGTTACAAGCGCGTTGTTTTTAATTAAATCAAGTAATTACCCAACATAATAAAAAGAAAATCGAAACAATTTGAAACATTTTATAAACAAAATATACGAAAATTTTTGCCACTAAAGAACCAAAAAAAAAGTACAAAAATTTTTAAATTATACGATCTCATTAAGTGGTTCCATTAGATCACTTTTAAATAAATTTTAAAGAAATCAAAAATTTTGTTTTCTAATAAATTAAAAAAAAAACAATAAAACAAACTATCTATTAACAATATTTTATAAATTTTTGGAATTCAAGTTTTTTGGAAATAATTTAAAATTTGAAATATTCTCGAATTAATCATACACAAATTTACAAAATTTAATCTCTCATTTTAAATTCACAACGCTGAAAATTTATTCATTCTTTTTCTCTCTTTAAGAATATTTCAAATTCTCTTGAATTATAGTCCACCGAAATATTCGTTTTAACAAAATTTATTTCACGTCTCAATTTTTGCAAACCCTATAACATACATTGATAATACAAACCTTTGTTGAAAATTTTATTTTCTCATTGAACATTTGATACATTTTGTTACCAATTTGTCTATTTATAACCCTGTTTATAATAGCCCTTACAAAGGTTCTCTCTTTTACTTCAACTGAAGTACTATTATTATCAATTTATCTGATTTAAAACCCATATAATTTCAAGTCCTAATTTCAACTCTTATCAAAAATTCAACATGTCTAATACATCGAATACATCTACTTCTAGTAATTCACCTAATCCCTCTAAAGAACAATTCGTATTTTTCTCTGAACATTTACTCCAATTTTGTGATATTATTAATAAAACCGATATTGAAGAACAAACTGAATCAGTTCTCGAAGAGACTTAGAAACAAGGTGGTCTAAATTAGATACATCTTATCAGAATGTCATGCTATCCAAAGATGAATCAGTTGATATTGAATTCAAAGAACACGAGAAACCCGAATTTGATGCTTGTGTAAGCGCATAATATCACTGCTCAACCCAAATTAGGGATTTAATAAAAGTATCTCATTTAGAATCATCAAATATGTCCGGTTTTCAATCAACATCCCGTTACTCTGTCCCAAATCAAGAATCTGCTCAAAATATGTTGCCATATGCATCAAGAAATGACTCAGCAGACTACATAAAATTACCTC
>NC_060952.1:59468934-59471047 GCF_022045245.1 Lucilia cuprina | reverse complement strand
CGGTTTTCAATCAACATCCCGTTACTCTGTCCCAAATCAAGAATCTGCTCAAAATATGTTGCCATATGCATCAAGAAATGACTCAGCAGACTACATAAAATTACCTCCATGTGACACAGAAATATTCAAAGGTAGTTACGAACAATGGCCCTAATTTCGTGATATGTTCACTGCGGTGTACATTAATCACTCTAAACTCTCTCCTGTTACGAAGCTCTACCACCTCCGCAATAAAACACGAGGTGAAGCGGGAGATATAGTAAAAAGATACCCTCTCTCTTATTATAATTTTGAGCTAGCATGGAGTGCTTTAAAATCCCGCTATGAGAACAAACGTGTTCTTGTAGATAATCAAATAAAAATTCTCTTTGACAATCCTCCCGCTAGTAATGAAGATAGTGAATCCATTCGAAGAATTCAATCATCGGTAAATGATTCTCTAGCAACTCTCAGAACCCTTGGGGTTGCAGTAGAAAGTTGGGATCCCATTCTTATTAGATTGATCTCTACAAAACTCCCAGATATGACCATAACTCTATGGGAACAATCACTCTCATCTCCCCGCGAACCCCCAAAATGGTCTCAAATGTCGCAATTTTTAGTTGATAGATATGAAGCTGTAGAGCGTCTATCAAGTATAAGAAACTCAAAAGATGTATTTGATGTAACGAAATCATCCAATATACAAACTTATTCATCTCATGAAAACATATCCTCATTTTGTAGATTATGTAATCTAGAACACACTCTAAGAACTTGTCAAAAGTTCAGAACTTTCTCCCCACAAGAAAGAATAGATTACGTCTTTAAAAATAGACATTGTAATAATTGCTTTTGACACTCACACATTAAAACCAACTGCAAAAGTAAAAACACGTGTCTCTATTGTAAAAAAACTCACCACACTCTTTTACACATGCCCAAGAGAACACAGAATAATAGAGATAGTTCCCAAAATATCTCAAAAAATAACCATATATCTCAAAACTCAGAACCAAATGCCATTAAAAATTTCAATCAAACTGAACAGCCAAATACTTCAAAAAATGTACAATCCAATTACTTCTCTACGAATGAAAATATTCTGTTAGGAACTGAATTAGAACAGCCAAGTACTTCAAAACACGTACAATCTAATTGCTCCTCTACGAATGAAAATATTCTGTTACGAACTGCATTAGTACAAATAGAATGTAGAGGAGATCTATTCACTATACGAGCTTTAATTGACCCCGGTTCTTAAAGAACTTTCATATCTGAAAAGATTAAAAATCGGCTTCAGCTCCCTTATAAAAAATCTCATTTTGAAATTATAGGCATTGGTGGTCAAAAACAAGAGGCAAACAAAGAATGCGAATTCACATTATACACCAAAAGAACAAACACGAAAATATCTATAAAAGCCATTGTTTTGCCAAAAGTAACAAAACAACTTCCAAATTACTCATTTAAAGTCCCAAAAACAAATAATCTCGAAGAATTAGATCTTGCAGACCCAACATTCAACAAATCTTCACAAATAGATTTGATTTTAGGAAACGATTACGAACATTATATAAATCTCAATGGTATTAAGAAAAATATTTGTGGAAAAACTTCGGCATACAACACCATATTTGGCTGGGTACTTAGTGGTCCCATGAAAACCAACACAATTCAGTCCTTTACAACTGAAGTTAATGCATATGAAAACTCTGAACTCAACAATCTCTTAAGAAAGTTTTGGGAAGAAGAAGAAATTCCTTCAATACTTAAAAGCTCAGAGGAAGATAAAATTTGTGAAGAGTTTTATACTAAAACAACAACACGCAATAGTAATGGCAGATATATAGTCAGATTGCTATTTAAACCTTAATTTCCAGAAGAAATCTTCCTTGGATCTTCTAGATTTGTGGGTTTTGCTCAATACTACAGAATGAAAAAACATTGGCAAAAAATGCTGAATTACAAGCCAATTACAAATCAGTTTTAGAAGAATATTTGTCTCTAAATCATATAGAAGAAACTAACTGCCAAGAAACCGTTTCTCAAGGTAAATATTTCTCGTATTATTTACCACACCATGCAGTTGTACGCCCAGAACACAAAACCACTAAAGTGAGAGTAGTATTCA
>NC_060952.1:59465847-59468834 GCF_022045245.1 Lucilia cuprina | reverse complement strand
TAACTGCCAAGAAACCGTTTCTCAAGGTAAATATTTCTCGTATTATTTACCACACCATGCAGTTGTACGCCCAGAACACAAAACCACTAAAGTGAGAGTAGTATTCAACGCATCTCGTAAAACAAAATCTCAATTTTCACTTAATGATATCCTTTTACTGGCCCAATTTATACTGGCCTCAATTGGAGAAAATGTCAGTTTGTATTTAGTGGCGACATACAAAAAATGTACCGCCAAATACTCGTTCACCCAGAAGATAGACCATATAAGAAAATTTTGTTCCAAATACAACCAGACGGCCCAATTAAAGATTTTCAATTGCAAACAGTAACTTTTGGCTTAAACTGTGCCCCTTTTCTCGCGATTCGAACTCTTTTACAACTCGCCAAAGATATTGAATCCGAATACCCAATAGCAGCATCGATACTTCGTAAGGGTGCCTATTGAAGAAAATAACTGCAAATAATCCCAAATTGCTCTCTCATTTGCCCAAAGATGATCTTTACGATCAAGATTTTCTCCGCTTCAACGAAACAAGTTCTACCAAAACTCTTGGTATCAAATGGAATGCGCTAAGTGACTCATTTACTTAAAATTTCTCGGAAATTGATCAAGCCACAAAAATCACAAAGCGGCAAATATTATCAGCAGTTGCAAAATTGTTTGATACCGCTGGATGGCTGGCTCCCATAGTCATCAGAGCAAAAATTTTGATGCAACAATTGTTGTTAGAAGGGCTCCAGTGGGATGATGAAGTTTCTCACGATTCTCTTAAAAAATGGAATGAATTTGCTAAAGATTTGCCCAACATAGAATCTATTTGTATACCCCGTTGGCTACAGTATGACCCGTCAGACTCAATACAAATTCATGGGTTCTCAGATGCATCAAAATCTGCATACTGTGCAACTGTATTCATAAGATGCAAAACTCAAACAAATACAACATTTTCCAATTTGTTAATAGCAAAATCAAAAGTTGCTCCCATTCAAACAGTATGTCTCCCAAGATTGGAACTAAATGACATTTTAGAAAACTTTTCATCATATACTAAAGCTTAACGTGTCATTTGCTACATTTTCAGATTTTTTAACAATTCTGTAAAAAAATTCAGACCAAAAACTCATATTCCAAATCAACATAATTTAACTCATCAAGAAATGAGTTTTGTAAAATCTCGACTTATTATTTTAGCCCAAAAAAGTTTTTATCCAGAAGAATACAATCTACTCACAAATTCTCAATGTATTTCAAACAAGAGTTCTTTAAAACCTCTAAATCCATTTCTCGATAAAACCTCAATTTTAAGAGTAAATGGCAGATTAGCACACTCATCTCTTCCATATGGAGAACGTTATTCCATTATCATGCCCGGAAACTCATGCTTTTGTCAGTTATATCTACCCCATTTGCACAAATTTCTCTATCATGCGGAATGTAGCAAAATGTGCCGAATAATACAAACGGAATATTACATATTCAGACTTAAACCTCGTATTTGGAAGATAATACGAAATTGTAAAATTTGCATAATATATAAAAAACATCGCTGTACTCAAATAATTGCACCATTACCTCCAGAAAGATGCAATCTGTCTCTTTCCTTTCAGATAACTGGTATTGATTTCGCTGTCCCATACGAATTAAAAACCTCTTCCTTGCGAAAATCTCCCTACGTTAAAGGCTATGTTAGCGTATTTGTTTGTTTCAGCACAAAGGCTATACATTTAGAACCCTGCTCTGATTTGTCCTCTTTAGCCTATCAAGCGGCGTTTAGTCATTTCGTTGGGAGGCGAGGCCTACCCCAAAGGGTAGTAACCGACAATGGCAGAAATTTTCTCGGCTGTAGTAGAGCTCTTGAACTCGAATTCTCCACCTTTGTCAAGAACGCAGCAGACGATATTGGCCAAAAATATATAACCCATGGATTCGAATGGAAGTTTATACCACCGCATGCTCCTCACATGGGCGGCTTATGGGAAGCCGCAGTAAAAAGTTTTAAATTCCATTTTAAACGAGTGGCTGGTGCCCAAAAATTCACCTTTGAAGAATTTAACACTATTTTATTTATTTTAAATTCACGCCCAATCTCAGCGTTATCTGAAGATCCCACCGATCTCACAGCTTTGACTCCCGGTCATTTCCTAAGAGGCGCTCCCTTGATGGCATTTCCAGAACCAGGCTTTCAAGATTTATCCCTCATGAATCGATGGGAAAAACTAAAAGCAATCCACCATCAGTTTTCCATACGATGGAAAGAAGAGTATCTCAAATCTCTTCACAAGCGCTATAAATGGAAAAATCCTGCTCCCAATATCCAGGTAGGCGATCTAGTTGTGGTTATCGACGATTTACTACCCCCTCACGAATGGCGTTTAGAAAGAGTAGTCGCAACTTATCCAGGCCCTGATAACAATATTAGAACCGTCGATATTCGAATAGCCACCGGAATTATAACTCGTCCCATAGTCAAAATATGTTTACTCCCCTTTGAAAGGGAAACCAAATAATTATATTTTACTCTTTCTCATTACATTACCTAATAGATATTTACATTTCAACAAATATTCATACTTATTTAATTATCTCATACATATACTTATTTCTTTCCCTAAATCCCAGCTTTTAACAATTCTCATTACTAAAATTAGTTCAACTCATTTAATAGATTCTGTTTTCTCCCTCTAGACCTAACCGAAAATTTGAAACCACCAGTCCAGCAACAAGGCGTCGCAACCAGACAACTAGAGGAAGACACAGTGACCCCGATAATTATAAGTGTGCTTGTGCAGAAATTTGCACGCCCTAAAGTTCTGTCGGAAATTCTTGAGAATGGACACCAAGAGAAGTGAGGCAGTAGTGGAAAAATACCGCTACTGCTGTAACGTGGTTTTGTCTTCGGCTGAGGTAACTTAGTCGCGTCCAGGGTCGACTTACGGATCCACAAACCTTAAGTAATAACACGATATATTTACCCTTTCTGGGGG
>NC_060952.1:59461718-59465747 GCF_022045245.1 Lucilia cuprina | reverse complement strand
TAACTGCCAAGAAACCGTTTCTCAAGGTAAATATTTCTCGTATTATTTACCACACCATGCAGTTGTACGCCCAGAACACAAAACCACTAAAGTGAGAGTAGTATTCAATGCATCTCGTAAAACAAAATCTCAATTTTCACTTAATGATATCCTTTATACTGGCCCTACACTCCAAAGTGATTTAATCACAACTATACTCAATTGGAGAAAATATCAGTTTGTATTTAGTGGCGACATACAAAAAATGTACCGCCAAATACTCGTTCATCCAGAAGATAGACCATATCAGAAAATTTTGTTCCAAATACAACCAGACGGCCCAATTAAAGATTTTCAATTGAAAACAGTAACCTTTGGCTTAAACTGTGCCCTTTTACTCGCGATTCGAACTCTTTTACAACTCGCCAAACATATTGAATCCGAATACCCAATAGCAGCATCGATACTTCGTAAGGAAACCTACGTTGATGATTGAAGTTATTTTATTTTATAAAAAGGTTTATTTTATAAAAAAGGTTTATTTATTTTAATAACTTCTTTGTACAAAATTTATTTGTTGAATGAAAAATTATAAAGACAAGTTTGAAAATAAAAAATATAAAACTTGATTTAAAAACATAATAACATAAAGTAAATAATGTTATTCTGTCTGGTGGATATACTCTAGAAGAAAATCTCGATGCCCAAATTCAAATTAAAAAGGCATTGAATTCAGCTGGCAGTAACCTTTGGCTTAAACTGTGCCCCTTTTCTCGCGATTCGAACTCTTTTACAACTCGCCAAAGATATTGAATCCGAATACCCAATAGCAGCATCGATACTTCGTAAGGAAACCAACGTTGATGATATTCTGTCTGGTGGATATACTCTAGAATAAAATCTCGATGCCCAAATTCAAATTAAAAAGGCATTGAATTCAGCTGGCAGTAACCTTTGGCTTAAACTGTGCCCCTTTTCTCGCGATTCGAACTCTTTAACAACTCGCCAAAGATATTGAATCCGAATACCCAATAGCAGCATCGATACTTCGTAAGGAAACCTACGTTGATGATATTCTGTCTGGTGGATATACTCTAGAAGAAACTCTCGATGCCCAAATTCAAATTAAATAGGCATTGAATTCAGCTGGGTTCCCATTGAAGAAAATAACTGCAAATAATCCCAAATTGCTCTCTCATTTGCCCAAAGATGATCTTTACGATCAAGATTTTCTCCGCTTCAACGAAACAAGTTTTATCAAAACTCTTGGTATCAAATGGAATGCGCTAAATGACTCATTTACTTATAATTTCTCGGAAATTGATCAAGTCACAAAAATCACAAATATTATCAGCAGTTGCAAAATTGTTTGATCCCGCTGGATGGCTGGCTCCTATAGTCATCAGAGCAAAAATTTTGATGCAACAATTGTGGTTAGAAGGGCTCCAGTGGGATGATGAAGTTTCTCACGATTCTCTTAAAAAATGGAATGAATATGCTAAAGATTTGTCCAACATAGAATCTATTTGTATACCCCGTTGGCTACAGTATGACCCGTCAGACTCAATACAAATTCATGGGTTCTCAGATGCATCAAAATCTGCATACTGTGCAACTGTATTCATAAGATGCAAAACTCAAACAAATACAACATTTTCCAATTTGTTAATAGCAAAATCAAAAGTTGCTCCCATTCAAACAGTATGTCTCCCAAGATTGGAACTAAATGGCGCTCTTCTTTTAGCCAAACTGGTGAAATGTGTAAAGTCTAGGCTAAATCTCAATTGCAATGAAACATATTTATGGACCGATTCATCCATTATACTTGGATGGCTTTCCAAAACCCCCTCAACTTGGGAAACTTATGTTGCCAACAGAACCTTCCAAATTCATTTGCTAGCACCCAATGCAGTATGACAACACGTCCCAAGTCATGACAATCCAGCAGATCTTGGTACTCGAGGTTGTAGTTCTCAAGAACTTGCTAATAAATCTCTTTGGTGGCATGGACCCGCTTGGCTAACTAACCCCCCATCCTCATGGCCTAAAAGAAATCCACTATACAATATCGCAAAACCAGTAAAAACTCAATCCCTACATGTAAATACAGAGGTAAATGACATTTTACAAAACTTTTCATCATATACTAAAGCTTTACGTGTCATTTGCTACATTTTCAGATTTTTTAACAATTCTGTAAAAAAATTCAGACCAAAAACTCATATTCCAGATCAACATAATTTAACTCATCAAGAAATGAGTTTTGTAAAATCTCGACTTATTATTTTAGCCCAAAAAAGTTTTAATCCCGAAGAATACAATCTACTCACAAATTCTCAATGTATTTCAAACAAGAGTTCTTTAAAACCTCTAAATCCATTTCTCGATAAAACCTCAATTTTAAGAGTAAGTGGCAGATTAGCACACTCATCTCTTCCATATGGAGAACGTTATCCCATTGTCATGCCCGGAAACTCACGCTTTTGTCAGTTATATCTAACCCATTTGCACAAATTTCTCTATCATGCGGAATGTAGCAAAATGTGCCGAGTAATACAAACGGAATATTACATATTCAGACTTAAACCTCGTATTAAAAAGATAATAAGTGGCTGGTGTCCAAAAATTCACCTTTGAAGAATTTAACACTATTTTAACGAGAATTGAAGGTGTGTTAAATTCACGCCCAATCTCAGCGTTATCTGAAGATCCCACCGATCTCACAGCTTTGACTCCCGGTCATTTCCTAAGAGGCGCTCCCTTGATGGCATTTCCAGAACCAGGCTTTCAAGATTTATCCCTCATAAATCGATGGGAAAAACTAAAAGCAATCCACCATCAGTTTTCCATACGATGGAAAGAAGAGTATCTCAAATTTTAAATGGAAAAATCCTGCTCCCAATATCCAGGTAGGCGATCTAGTTGTGGTTATCGACGATTTATTACCCCCTCACGAATGGCGTTTAGGAAGAGTAGTCGCAACTTATCCAGGTCCTGATAACAATATTAGAACCGTCGATATTCGAATAGCCACCGCAATTATAACTCGTCCCATAGTCAAAATATGTTTACTCCCCTTTAAAAGGGAAACCAAATAATTATATTTTACTCTTTCTCATTACATTACCTAATAGATATTTACATTTCAACAAATACTCATACTTATTTAATTATCTTCTACATATACTTATCTCTTTCCCTAAATCCCAGCTTTTAACAATTCTCATTACTAAAATTAGTTCAACTCATTGAATAGATTCTGTTTTCTCCCTCTAGACCTAACCGAAAATTTGAAACCACCCGTCCAGCAACAAGTCGTCGCAACCAGACAACTAGAGGAAGACACAGTGACCCCGATTATTATAAGTGTGCCTTGTGCAGAAATTTGCACGCCCTAAGGTTCTGTCGGAAATTCTTGAGAATGGACACCAAGAGAAAAGAGGCAGTAGTGGAAAAATACCGCTACTGCGTGAACTGTTTGGCTAAAAGCCATGATTTGCGATCCTGCACCTCCATGGACACCTGCAGGATATGTGACAAATTTCACCGCACTTTACTCCATCAAAAACGTAAAAGCACTTTTATCACCAGTCTCATTACTAGCCAAATACGTCATCGTCGGCAACAAAATACAAGGAGAAATGTACAACCAGCTCGTCAACATACTGTCAACCAACCAACAAACCAACAAGTCAGTCACCAATTACTCAGCAACCAACTCTATCCACTAACACCCAAGTGATTGTCGAGGCTAATAAATCGTTAGCTCACGTGTTGTGCACAACCAACAAATAGTTTGCCAAACGTCAAGGGCGGCGCCATGTCCAAAGTAGTTTGGACACTTAAATTATAAATATTATAATTTTTATATTAATATTTTTCTAAATTAACATACGTATTTTGTACAGTGTATAGAATCTGACGTATATCATCCGGTCCTTCTTTATTTATTTATTTATTTATTTCGCCAATGAAATTACAATTTCTTACTGGCTAATTACAATTGATTTAAAACATTAAATAAGATAAAGCATAATAATACTAATAATA
>NC_060952.1:59418095-59461618 GCF_022045245.1 Lucilia cuprina | reverse complement strand
TAAGAATATAAAAACAATGTTAACATAGAACTTACCTTGTCGTCGTTAATAGCCTTGTATAAGTTTTTGTATGCCATCTTTCTAGCAGAACTTTTGGAAAACCAGTTGTAGGTTTCCTGAACTAAAAACTCAAGGTTTCTGGGAAGAGTTGCACAAGCGTGGTTTATGGCAAGTTGAACAGAATGACATACACATCTTATTAATATTAAATGAGGATTCTCCTTTTTGAGTTCTGCATATACACTTTTATTACGCCCAACCATCACGTTCGCATTATCAGTACCAATTCCAAGCAATTTTTTCATATCTAGGTGAAACATTTTCAGAACATTTCTCAAACATTCAACTATAGATTCTGAGTCCGACCCAGGGAGTTCAACAAGCTCTAAAAAAGTTGACACAATTTTTTGACGATTCACACTATAATATATAATTGCAATACCTGTAAAAATACATGTTAGATAAAAAAAGCCTTTCCTAAAAATTCAGCAAGAAACTTACCAAGTAATTTAACCATTTCAATATCAGTCGATTCATCTAAAAGGAGACTAAAATGTGAGTCACCAATATCTTTCTGTAAGTCTTCCTTAAAGTGTATTGACAAAACATTTTTAACAATTTTGGAACACTTGGTTCTATGTAATCGAATTTGTTGACAGCTCGTAGAATCGTCAAACTGGTTCTTAAATGATCTACAGGAGCTATAGGTCCGTGTTGACAAAAATACATTGATAATGCAGCTTCATTCATTTGAACTTTATGGTTTGATGATTGAAAGGGAATTTTATTTTGTTGTACAAAGCCACCTTTAGCTGTCTTATGCTTATTTGTAGATGCATGAGCAACTAAATCTGAGAATTTACACTGCAAATTACAATTGCAATAGCGACAAAAAGCCTTTGATGCATTGTCAGATTCAGTAATCCAATCCCTCAATTGGGGGTTTGTCTTCCACTCTTTTCTAAATTTTTGATTATAGGTTGGTTTACCCATTTTCCTGCATAAAGAGTCTGTCAACAAATACGCTTATTGCAAATATATTTATATTTTCTCTTACCAACAAAGTATTTTTTTTGTATATTTCAATGTTTGCTTTTTTTAATGTATTTTTCTTTTTTGCACTAATATTTTCACTTTTTTTAAACAAATTCTTCTTTTTCAACACAAATTTTCTTCGCACTCACTTATGAAGAAAAAAACAAAAAATGCCGTTAGATTTTATATTAGATATGTGCATTTACCGATAAATCATCCAAACATCTGATAAACAAGTTACATACATTTAAAAAAATAATTGGCCAAAAAACGCTAAAACCAGCTAAATAAAATTATTTTCCAGTTAAAAAAACCACTTAGTGGTTTTTATTGAAATGTTGCCGCAATCGATGATCAAAAACCTCCAGATCTAGCGGGAAAACCGCCGTTTTGGCAACACTGCATTTGTACCATCTTTTCATGTAATATCATTATTTTTTTAGCAGTATTTGTATTTTTTCACTTTTTTCCCAGATATAAAACGAAAATTTGTTATTGGGATTTAATATACACCTTGGGGTATCTAAAAATAATATTTTTTGTTACAATAATCGGTTTTTAAACGTTCCAAGATATATTATTGGAATCATTTTTCTATCGCTCATTCAATTTATTGGAACTCAAGTATATTTTTATAATACTAGGGTCAAAATTTTTCGGGAAATCTTATCTTCTATATATTGTTTTAGATATCAGCTGTTATACGTTTTAAGTTTTTAATATATTGTGGAAGTGTACAACTCCAAAGTACAACTCCAAAGATCCTAGTGGTACGGAAAGGGTCTTAAGATCCACATAATTTAATTAGAAACAGAAGAACGATAACAAAAATATATCTTGGAATGTTTAAAAACAGATCCTTATAACAAAAATTATTATTTTTAGATACCTCATGGAATCTAGTAAATCCCAATATTAAATTTTGGTTTTATCTCTGGAAAAAGAGAAAAAATGGAAAATATGGTCAAAAATCGTAATTTTAATGATATTATATGAAAATATGGTACAAATGCCCCAAAATTATGGGCCGAAATATATCCTTATCTTAAAACAATTTTAGACAATTTAACAAATAAATTTATTAATTTTGCATAAAAAATATGTTATTAAATTTGGTTTCTTTTCATATTATACCTGAATTCGAATACTTAGGAGAGACACTGTATGTTTAGGTGTCTGTTGGTTTAATTGCCTTGTGTATTTTGTTTCTTATTTCGTTTAACGTTGTTGTTGTTCATTTTGTTTTGCTTTTGATGTAATAATAATGTAGTCGGGAAACATTTAAAATTTAAAACATTTAAAATTTAAAATACACTATGGTAACTAACTCGTCATGTTATATTATTGTTTTTGTTAATGTTAGTTTTGTATTTCAAGATAAAATGGATGTAGAAAAAGTAAATTAATAAAGTAGCGAAATCTCTTGTTGTACAACAAACACATGTATTTAGTTTCAGAATTAATTCAAGATTATGTCAAAAAAAAAATTAACAAAAATTACCTTTAACAACAACGTGAAGAAAACATGCGACTTTATTAACCCATTTACGGTCGCTGTGCCAATTAGTTTTCAAGGCTGTATTTATTTATTTTTATTATTTATTTTTGCATTATTGAGCACTTAAAAGTGCTATAAATTAATATTACAACTGAAACATTAAAAAAATTTTAATTTTCTATAAAAGTAAACAAAATCTTGAATGTATTCAATTTAAGTTAGGGTAGCGATGCACCCAGGGTATGCTAGTAATAATATAAAATGTTTAAAAAAGTATTAAAAATATCGTTTTTTATGTATTTTTATTATTATGCAATCCTGAAAAGTTTTTGGAGTGTATGAGTTTTTTGCAAGTTATCTATTGTTTGTTCTTTAAGTTACTTAGTTTCCGAAACTAAGATTTATTTGGCCAGTAATAAAAATTATACAACGCCATCACCAATTCTAGCTAGAAAAAACTAGGTCATATGTTCCAATTAAAATTAAAAACTTAGGTTAAGTTAACACGATTGCACATGGTCAAATATGCACCTCAAGAAAAACTGTAACTCGGTACAGTTATCTGACGTCACATATTGGCCAATGCTGTTTGAAACGTAAAACTCTCGAAGGCAGAGCAAAAAGGACGGCCTGATTACCTTTAAGCGATAATGGCAACGACGCACGACGGTCTTCCTCAACCCAGAGCTGAATTACGAAGAAAGTTACTTACTCTCTTGTATTGCAAATGATGTTGTTTGTTTGCAATTTCTGAAAAAAACTGCCGGTCCACACTATGAAACTTTTATTGGGAAACTTTTTATTTTGCATGAGAGAGAAAGAGAAGGAATATCATTTATCTCTCTCGCCGTACGGAGTTTCCCGTACTCGGAAACTTGTTTTGTTATTCTTTTCATTCATACAACAACAAATCAATGCAATAGACACATAGTTTCTGAAACAAAAGTTTCTATGTGTGGACATTTAGGAAACTTCAAAAGAGACCGGCACAAAGCGACATCAACCTACTTTGTTGAATGCTGTCAAGTAACCACAAAGTATACAGAAATGTCACTTTTGACATTTGAAAAAGTCTAAAATCAGCTTTTGTTTGATTTGGAAATTGTTTGATGAGAAGAGGTACCTACAGTGTCTCTCATAAGTATTCGAATTTAGGTATAATATAAAATGAAACTAAATTTAATAACATATTTTGTATGTAAAATTAATAAATTAATTTGTTAAATTCTCTAGACAGTCCTTAGCTTTGATATCACGCTTTTTTAAACTTTAAAAAATTCACATTTACTTAAATTAATTTAGCTTTATTAAAAAAATGTCCATAAAATTACCTCACAAAAGTATACGAATTTTTTCAGTATTTTCGCAATGCAACTTTTCTAATACATATTTCTGACATTTTAGAATGCTAAATCAAAAATATTTTCGCATTAAAATAGCTAAAAATATGTTTTTATGCACAAAAGTACAAATTTTTCCCGTTTTTTGTCGTTTTTCTTCTATTTTTATCCCTTCTTGTCTAATTTTCGGAAAGTTATATAGCCTACAGACGCTTCCAGACATATATCCTTTTATGTTCCAAATTAAAAGAAAGACGGTTCATCCGTTTAGGCGTGATTGACGCACAAACGAAGAAACAAACTTACAAAGAAATTTATAATATATATTAGGATTACACTAAGCTTTAGTCTGTTAATTTCTTTGTCGAATGAAGATTGCCCTCAATATTAGGACATCATTTACTGGAAAATTTTGAATTTTTTCAACACCCTTTTTTATTTGCAATTATGTACATGACCAGGTTTTCATATATTCAGTATCTTGAAACTATAGAATCAAATTTTACAGAAGAACTTTAACATTAATGTTCCCATACGAATTAAATACCATACATTATTATTCACATTTATCACAACTTACACTAAACTCCTTATTAGCGTTTGGAAAAATTGGCGAACTTGCAATAATTTACATGACATTTCTCATATGTAAAAATTGTATATAATGTAACCTATTAAAGTTAGAATTTTCAAAATCATTAAGAGTTGAATATTAACATCCGTATTTGCATACAATTCAGAAAAATCTATAGGGTCGATTATGTATCGCAGTTGCCACTTCAGTTGCGGTAATGATAACACATTCCTTAAATAATTAGTAAAAAATAAATAAATTGTAGTAAAAAATAAAAGTAAATTTCTTCTATGTTGTATATATATAATTTTTTATTATAAATCATGATTACTAAATTCTTCTTGTTTTTATTAATTTTATAAATTTATATTTCAATTATTAATATTTAATTAATAATATACGTATGTATGTATTATATTAAAAATGATACAAAAAGATATTGTTTATATGCAATTTCGTTTTTGTTTTTGTATGATTTGTTTATAATCTTATCAAAATGTTATTAAGATGGTTTTGGTAATTTAGTCTGCCTTTCCCTTTCTTTTTTGAAACTAGAAAGGGGCTTACTGTTCTGTAGCCAAGATGAAATTGTTTCAACAATTTATTCATTGTATTTATATTGTTGTTGCTTTAACCTTTTTTAAATCTATAAACCTTCTGCTTTAAGAAAAATATTTAATATTTTTGAGTGTATTGTGTGTGGGGTTGTGAGAATTTTAAGTTGAAATGTAAATGTGTAATTGTTGTAATTAATTTCATCTTATATTAATATATTTATAATAAACTATGTTTTTGAGTCATAATTATGATTTATTTTTTTCTGTTTTCTTTGATTTTGTTGTTAAGTTATGTAAGTATGTATATTATATAATATGCATGTATGTATATGTATGTACTATATTGAATGTACTTTCTTCCTAATTAATATTTTAATTATAATTATATTGTATACTGGTTTCATGTTTTTCATTTCAATATTTAGAAACGTATAGAAAAGTTTAAAGGCAAATAATAAAATTAATAATAAAGAGGAATTTAAAACGGAAAATAAAATAAAAATACACATTAATAATAAAGTATTGAGAGAAAAATAATTTCATTGCAGTTCCTGCCTTATGTTTCGTCCTCTCATATGCCTTCTGGCTGAGAGGAAGTCCTCCTCGTCCTACAAGACATAATTAAAGACGGAAGACTCCTGTTCATTGTTGATATTGCCACCGCCACCACGATTAGATGATCCCGAAGATTTGTTCGAACCGTGATGGTGACCAATCGTCATTTGGTTGGTTTGATGAATGACAGATGTAATATCGCTTTGAGACGCCGAAATATCTTTGCTGGTAAGCACATCTGAACTACTAGAGCCCGAGGATAATCCATGACGCTCTGTTAAACCATACTGAATGGGCTGATAACCGTGACTTGGATTGTATGTTGCTGAATATGGCATATATATTGGGGGATTTGGCAGGGGACCAATGTCGCTGGTTATACTTTCAGTGTCAGCGTGGCTTAAATTTGAGCGGCATTGCAGAGGATTGCGATCGTCGTTAATCACATAGTAGCATTGCTCGGAGAAGGTCAATTTGTTGACTGTGTGTTTAATATAATTGTTTCGCAACATAGCCGATACAATGCGACGAGCTTCGCGCCTGTCCTGAACATCTTCGACGTTCTCTAGGACCCAGTTTACGGCATCAGCTCCAATAAAAGCATTTGGTATTGTAATTTTTAACCACATGCGATCCCGAATTTCTAAGCCACTGTCCGGTTTGATCATTGCTTTAACAATTTCCTCAAGATTGTTCTGATCAAGACGCTCTTTGATAGGCTCTGGTATGTCGGGATGTATAATACTGTCCTGTGAGGTAAGAGCCTGAGTATGAGCCACCCAGGCGCCGGGGTCAATTGGACGAACCGGCTCAGTGCGTGGTATAGTAAAATAACCCTTTGGATTTGGATCCCAGCATTTAGCAACCACCAGCTTAATAGGCCCAGGTTTTTGAACCACCTCTCGCAAAACTCGAACTGCTTCATCGTTTGTCATATTTTCGAAATTTACGTCATTTACCTGTAAAATCATATCGCCGGGTTCAATGCGCCCATCTAATGCCACCGCTCCACCTTTCATTATACTGCCTACGTATATACCGCCGTCACCTCCGCGATTCGACTGGCCCACTATCGATATACCCAAGAAATTAACCGCTTCCATGTTTATGTTTACCGTAATTATGTTCAGAGACATTGTTGAATCGGTTATTGAAGAATAGCTTGAAGTTCGAGATATGCTTGGAGCTCGTTTTTTACGTCGTTGGGGCTTCTTGCGCACTTGCAATCTTTGGACACTGCTATAGTCTGTTAGGTCACGATCGAATGTCACTTCAGATTCTGTTCCAAATAAACTTGTAGAGTCCAAGTCACTCGACAATACTGACGCCGACTGATATGTGAGAGGTGGTGGAGGTTGCATCATAGGATTTGTAATTACACCACCACCTCCAATAAGTCCACCCATACTTCCAGCACCTAAACCTCCTCCACCCATTTTTTGAGGTGGTGGCGGTGGTTGAGCAGGTCTTACGGGTTGACGAATATCCCCACATTCGCTGTTTGGCATATCAGAACAATTATCTGACTGGTTCGTACCATCAGCTGACACTAACCAGGACACAACTCGCCCATTGAAGCATGGCAATATAGTGGCATCGTCCGCAATCTCCTCCTTAACTACACCAAAGTCAGCGTCCATCGACTTGAAGAAGTATTTATAGTTGTTGTTTTGTTTATTGAGCACCATTTTAAAGTCCCTCAAAGTGACCTGAGCTGATGGTATCGGAATCTTCACCAAATATGGTGTTGTTTCATCATCAATATGATAGATCACTTTTGTCTCTTGGCCACCTCCACCACCTCCACTGTTTTTATCGGCATCCATCTTTAAGTTGGATTCGTATGTATTTGTTTGTTTTTATGTGTGCTTTTTTCAGCACAACTCGTTTGTTTTTTTTTTTACTTGTAAAATCGATTCGTACGTTTATCTGGAATCCGATTTTAATTTTTTTTTCTTAAAAACACGACATGCAAAAGATGTTCACAAAAACACTTTGCCCTGATAATTCAACGATTTTTAAATAAATTTTCGTTCTTTATACAATTAATGTGTTTTTTGTTTTTGCTTTAGGGTTGGGTTTCAGTGGGGGCTCCTTCTAATAAATATATCTACTCAACAACTACTCATGTTCGTTCACCATAGGCGTTGTTGCTGCCTGCGCTAGATTTAAGACATCTTTTTGTTATGCTCGGATAATTTACACCTCAAATATATTATTTTTATTTCTACTTATGTTCGACAGTCTTCTTAAATATTTTCTATAAATTTTTTTTGGTAATTTTTAATGTTTACAATTAAATTTTCACTAATTAATCGCTGCAAAAATGCGCAGACAATGAAAAAGCAGCAAAACTATTTGACATTCCGAAAACTTACGTTCCACATCATTGAATGAGTGTGTATTTTGTGTTCATGTATGACTAAATTACTCCGAACAGTAACACAGTTGTTAAAAACAGTGTTGGAATTTACCGGCTATAAAATAGTACATATCTATGATAAGTGTTGCCAAATTAAAAGTTGAATAAGTATAAAAATAAGTGGTTCCAAAAAATATATATCAAAAGTTTCTATCTGTTTCTTAAGGGCAATGCGTGAAAAGTCATGTGATTTTGCATCACCCTAGCACTTATGAATTTTATCGACTTTAATGTTAAGTAATAAAGTATGATATATAAGTCAGTCGCAGATGACTAAAAATGCCTGATGTTTATATTTATTACAGTTAACATATAAAATATTATGTATTTAGCGGTCATTGTTTACTAATCATACTTGATGAATATATCCGTCATATCTCACGACTACCAATTTATAATAAAACAAAATTTATTTACAGACGGACAGAAATGGCTAGATCGTCTTTGAATTTAATGAGGACCCAGAATATATATCTTTGTGGGTCTGTGACCAATATTTCGATGTGTTACAAACGAAATGACAAAATCAATATACCCCCATCCTTTTTGATGGTGAGTATAATAAAATAAAAAATAATATATATAAATAGAACAGACTTTCATTTGGGGGGCTTGGAGCCCCATATGAATCAAATAGAAAAATTCGTTTATCTTAGAAACTATTACAGCCAGAATATTTCAATGGGAGTCTTGGCACCTCCCATATGAATTAAATGCAAAATTTCGTATATCTGGGAAACTAATAGAATTAAATTCTTCATATTTTGCACGAAGAACCTTACTAATGTGAACATTTTATAGAAAAAATGGCGGACTTTCATCTGGGGGGCTTGGAGTCCCCATATGAATTAAGTTGAACAATTTGTATATCTGAGAAACTATTTGAGATAAAAAATTTAAATTTTACATGAAGAACATTCATGTGAACATTTAAAGAAAATTGGGCGCACTTTGCATCTCTAATATGAATTAAATATAAAATTTCGTATATCTTGGAAACTATTATATTATTCAAATTTTTCATAGGTTGCATTTAAATCTAAATTAACGTTTAGAAAAAATGGGTAACTTGCAATAACTTGCGTGGCATCCCCAATATGTAAACAAATTTATATCTGATATCGAAAAACTATTATAGTTAGAATCTTTAAAATCGTAGTGTTTTTTATTTACATTGCTTTTAAGGTAGCAAAGCACACTGGGTATAGCTAGTGAAAAGTATTTATGTAACACTATAGTAGAGCCTAAAACCTACAACCTAAATGTTACCGACTTTCTAAAAATTAATTGTGTTTCCTAATTTTAAAAATTTTCTGAAGGGTGCTTTTTATGGGGGCTAGAGACAAATGGAGCCCGATCATTAGAAAAATCACCAGTAACATTCAGAATTACTAGGTGAAATAATGAACCGATTTTAACTATTTTCAAGAGTCCTTGGCCAAAATAATTGTTTGTGTCAAGTTTTATTAAATAATCTTAATAACTACGAACTGTTATTTGATTTACATGGACGGACGAATGTAAATAAATCGACAATTATGAGTCTATTGACATACTTTAAGGTGGATATAGAGCCAATATTTTATTGCGTTACAGACAGCAGCACAAAATATAGTGGTGCAGGGTATAAAAATCAAAAAATACCATTTGGAAAACGAAATTATAACAGAAAGTCCCCTTTTATAGACATTCCATTCCAATCGAAAATGGAATTATTTCTGTACTTTTGCTTCTTCAGAAAAAGAAAACGAAAATTCTTTAGAAATGAAAACACTTTAAGTATCTAAAGCGGAATAAAATGTCTATGTAATTAATGTTTTTTGTTAAATTTTCAATTATAATAAATAGAATCAACTTAAAAAATATTTTTTGGGAACAGACTAATAATTTTTGAATTTGGAGAAGCTAAAAGAAAAACACATAATAATATGGAATTGAAATCATTCCGATCGAAATGTGTGATTTTTAACAATAAATATTCATGTCTGATCTGTAAATCGATTCGGTTTCAAACCCGAGAAGCTTCTAAAACAGAATTTGTTCTGTAAATCGTAAATTATTTCATCGTAAAATTCAGAAAAATAAACATATTTTGAATAAGAAGGAGTTTAAAATGTCCATAGCATTTATATTAAGGTAAGGCAATTGCATTAAAAAATCCAAAAAATAATGATTACATTTAATATAATAAAATTTAATTGGTTTGAAAACGAGAAAAATTATGAGAATTCGTTTTTTAACGAGAAATATACTCGGATTCGGTTTAGAGAACACACAGAATTATCAAAAGTACATTTTGAAGGATGAAATGAATGAAGCAAAATGTTCCTATCTTATTAGTTTTGTAAACAGTTTTGTTTAATAAAATCGGTTTTCTACCAAATAAACTTTAACGGTAAAAGTTAGCGTTTTTATTTGTGGATTTAGCGGATTCTGGCGATTTTCAAAACTCAATCTGGTGGGATGGGACCTAAAAGTTTTGGCAACACTGTACAAATGCCCTCAAAAATTGTGGACCAAATGGTCCAAAATACAGTCAAATATGAAATACAGAAAAAATACGTATATTTTGTGAGGTAATTTTATGGACTTTTTTTAAATAAAGCTAAATTAATTTAAGTAAATGTGAATTTTTAAAGTTTTAAAAAGCGTGATATCAAAGCTAAGGACTGTGTAGACAATTTAACAAATTAATTTATTAATCATACAAAATATGTTATTAAATTTGGTTTCTTTTCATATTATACCTAAATTCGAATACTTATGAGAGACACTGTACATAACGAAAAACACAGAGAAACAAAATAAACAATGCAATAAAACTGTTCAAACAAATTTGAACATAGTTTAAAATCTTATTTTGGTGCATGTGTTTGGTCATAAAAACTATTCGATTAGATTTTTAATGACAACCTTTAGTAATGATAAGAATGCTAGCACTAAGATGCACATAAATTCTCTTGTTTATGTAACACATAGACATGAGATATAATTAGAAATAGAGCATATTCTTATCACTAGTGCACTTGAAAATTCACCCTTAAATGGGAATATGAAATTGATAAGATTGAGTGCATGAGGTCTTATCTTAGTTCTAAGTTAGTTTTAAGAATTTGTTTAATAGTTCTTAAGTTTTTAGTTTTAAAAATAAATTTAGTGTAATTCAAGATTCATGAGAGTGCTTTACAGCCACTCGCGGTCTTCTAACATTCAGCGGTAAAATTTGTATTTTTACTTAACACATTTTTTACAAATACCAACCTACATCCAAATATACGAACAGAATTCACAAAAAGAAAACATAAACAAAATACATAACTCAATGAAGCCAACAGCATCCAAACATACAAAACAAAATACACAGCTGAATAAAACCAAAAACATCCACACACACACATGTAAATCTTTTTCCAATTCACAGTGTTGTTGTTGCTATTTTAACAAAGCATGAAAAAATAAGTAATTTTTGATAAAATTTTCAGAGGTTATCTCGGATTTTTGCTCATATTTATAGACCGATTCTGCTGACTTTAAATAGCGATCTTCTCGAAAGCATGTCTAACATAATTATTAATGTTTCTAAAAACTGAGAATATATACTTTATATATACGGAATGACAAACTTATATATAAAAATACAAAAAAATACTTACCAGATACAACAGAATAAAACAATTGAAAAATATAAGCTGCTGTTTCTTGTTGATATAAAGATATATTAACTAAAAGGTAGTGTCGTCGGCGAATTCAGAAATGCGGAGCGAATTCATTTTATTTTTTATATATGGAACAAGGCGAAAACAGATAAGGTTATGAAAGTTCCGCAACAACAACAGTTTACATGTATTTTGTTTTTGCATTTGGTTTACGTAGACCTCAAAAACCATAAGTACGGCGAATTCATTTGATAAAAAATATTCTTAAAAAGTTTATATTTTATTAAAAAAATAAAGATAATGATAAAATTTGTGAGGAAAATATATTATAAACTGAATAATGTTTGTTTAAACGAAAAATTCTATTCTGGTATATTAATTTACACAATTTCAAGTGCCTGAAGTTAAGAAAAACTTAATTTTTTGTGAAAAATAAACATAAAAAGTATATATTAATCAAAATAATTTATTACGAATGAATGAATATCTGTTGCGAATGGATTATTTTACTCCTGCGGAGTAATTTTCAATATTTGACTATAATGTAGTAGCCGCCGGAAGGGTAAATACCTCATATGGGTTTTGTTATATAAAGCGTTTCGGAACAGACTTTTTAAAACTTTGTATCTAGTGTATATGGGGCATTTCACGTCAAGTGAACCAACTTTTGAAATCGATATCTTCCGATCGCTTCGCGATGATATTTGCACCAAAATAATTCTATTGGATTGTAAGTCATACACAATTTTTCAACAAGATCGCTCGTGAACTTTCTAACTTAGAGGCGGTCAAAATTTGACAATTTGGCCATGCAGGTTTTTTTTCTCATCCATGTAACTTATTACCTAATGTTCTTAGTAAAATGTGTCCCAAATAGTTTAGATAGCTATTTATGCAATCTTTCGAAAAAAAATTAAAAAATTTAATAAAATATTTTGGATTTTTTTTAATCAAAAACATTTTTGACTTTTTTTTCAAAATGGGCAATTTCAATTGGGCCCTTTTTTGACTTTTTTTTCCAAAATGGGCACTTTTTTATTAATTTTTTTCTCAAAAGAAAGCTTAGGTCTTTTCCTTTAACAACTTTTTGGTCGCTTAGTGGGATATCTATCAAAAAAAAAAATATTTTGTAACTCAAGATTTAAAATTTTTGAATTTTTTTTTGCAAAATCAAAAACTTTGTAGATTTTTTTAACAAAATGGACCCATTTTTATTTTTATTTTTGTTAGAAGAAAGCTTATGTGTTTTCCTTTAACACCATTTTTGTCGCTTAGTGGGATGCGAGTGGGATATCTATAAAAACATGTTTTGTAACTCAAGACATACAATTTTTTACTTTTTTTTTGAAAAATCAAAAACTTTTTTGACTTTTTTTTTTCCAAAATGGACTCTTTTTTATTAATTTTTTTCTCAAAAGAAAGCTTAGATCTTTTCCTTTAACACCTTTTTGGTGGCGTAGTGGGATGCGAGTGGGATATCTATCCAAAAAAAAAAAATATTTTGTAACTCAGGATTTAAAATTTTTGAATATTTTTGCAAAATCAAAAACTTTTTTAAAAAAATGGACCCATTTTTTATTTTTTTTGCTCAGAAGAAAGCTTATGTGTTTTCCTTTAACACCATTTTTGTCGCGTAGTGGGATGCGAGTTTTTGTAACTCAAGACATACAATTTTTTACTTTTATTGAAAAATCAAAAACTTTTTTGACTTTTTTTCCAAATGGACTTTTTTTCTCAAAAGAAAGCTTAGGTCTTTTCCTTTAAAACCTTTTTGGTCGCTTAGTGGGATGCGAGTGGGATATCTATCAAAATAAATGTTTTGTAACTCAAGACAAATGTTTTTAAATTGATTTTTTTCATATTTGTGTGTAAGTGATTCTAAAACCTTAAAAATAAAAACCACAACAACTGACCGATAATAGCCACTGGAGGGGTGCAATATGAGGCCGACCGCTATTAATTTTCCATCCCAAAATTTGTCTGAGTATCTTGCGGCTTTTTTAGTCAATCCTAGAAGTAGTTTTTAGCGCACGTGATTTTCATTGTTAAAATATCAGGTGCTGAATCTAATAGCGCCAAGAAAGGATTGGCAAAAAAAGCAGCTAATAAAGGCGACAAATAAGGAGGATAAAAGTATGGATATTTGAAAATTTAAAAATTATTATATATTAAATTAATTATTATTACAAATAAATAACTAAATTAAATAATTCAACATTTCCATAGAAAAAAATGATTTTTATTCCTGAGGTTAACATATTATGGGTATTACAGTATCGAGGCTATGAAATTTTAGTTGGGTATGTTACATGCAATCGGAAAGGCTGATGTGTCTAGTTTCTCTGCGTAAGTTTAATTTTTAAGGTTTACACACAAATATGAAAAAAATTAAAATAGTGCAAATTTAAAAAACTTTGTCTTGAGTTACAAAACATTTATAAAATTGTATGTCTTGAGTTACAAAACATTTTTTTATAGAAAATCCACTCGTATCACACTAAGCGACCAAAAGGGTTTTAAAGGAAAAGACCTAAGTTTTCTTTTGAGAAAAAAAAAATAATAAAAAAAGAGTCCATTTTGGAAAAAAAGGCAAAAAAGTTTTTGATTTTTCAAAAAAAGTAAAAAAATGTGTGTCTTGAGTTACAAAACATTTTTTTAGATATCCCACTCGCATCCCACTAAGCGTCAAAAAGGGTGTTAAAGGAAAACACATAAGCTTTCTTCTGAGCAAAAAAAAAAATTTAAAAATGGGTCCATTTTTTAAAAAAAGTCAACAAAGTTTTTGATTTTGCAAAAAAATTCAAAAATTTTAAATCTTGAGTTACAAAATATTTTTTGATAAATATCCCACTCGCATCCCACTAAGCGACCAAAAAGGTTTTAAAGGAAAAAAAAATAATAAAAAAAGAGTCCATTTTGGAAAAAAAAGTTTTTGACTTTTCAAAAAAGTTAAAAAATTGTATGTCTTGAGTTACAAAAATTTGTTTATAGATAACCCACTCGCATCCCACTAAGCGACAAAAGAGTCTTAAAGGAAAACACATAAGCTTTCTTCTGAGCAAAAAAAAAATGGGTCCATTTAAAAAAAAATCAACAAAGTTTTTGATTTTGCAAAAAAATTCAAAAATTTTAAATCTTGAGTTAAAAAATATTTTTCTTGATAGATATCCCACTCGCATCCCACTAAGCGACCAAAAAGGTTTTAAAGGAAAGGACCTAAGCTTTCTTTTGAGAAAAAAATCAAAAACTTTGTAGACTTCTTTTTTAAAAAATGGACCCATTTTTTATTTTTTGCTCAGAAGAAAGCTTATGTGTTTTCCTTTAACAACATTTTTGTCGCGTAGTGGGATGCGAGTTTTTTGTAACTCAAGACATACATTTTTTTACTTTTATTGAAAAATCAAAAACTTTTTTGACTTTTTTTCCAAATGGACTTTTTCTCAAAAGAAAGCTTAGGTCTTTTCATTTAAAACCTTTTTGGTCGCTTAGTGGGATGCGAGTGGGATATCTATCAAAATAAATGTTTTGTAACTCAAGACAAATGTTTTTAAATTGATTTTTTTCATATTTGTGTGTAAGTGATTCTAAAACCTTAAAAATAAAAACCACAACAACTGACCGATAATAGCCACTGGAGGGGTGCAATATGAGGCCGACCGCTATTAATTTTCCACCCCAAAATTTGTCTGAGTATCTTGCGGCTTTTTTAGTCAATCCTAGAAGTAGTTTTCAGCGCACGTGATTTTCATTGTTAAAATATCAGGTGCTGAATCTAATAGCGCCAAGAAAGGATTGGCAAAAAAAGCAGCTAATAAAGGCGACAAATAAGGAGGATAAAAGTATGGATATTTGAAAATTTAAAAATTATTATATATTAAATTAATTATTATTACAAATAAATAACAAAATTAAATAATTCAACATTTTCATAGAAAAAAGTGATTTTTATTCCTGAGGTTAACATATTATGGGTATTACAGTATAGAGGCTATGAAATTTTAGTTGGGTATGTTACATACAATCGGAAAGGCTAATGTGTCTAGTTTCTCTGCGTAAGTTTAATTTTTAAGGTTTACACACAAATATGAAACAAATTAAAATAGTGCAAATTTAAAAAACTTTGTCTTGAGTTACAAAACATTTATAAAATTGTATGTCTTGAGTTACAAAATATTTTTTTATAGATAATCCACTCGTATCACACTAAGCGACCAAAAGGGTTTTAAAGGAAAAGACCTAAGTTTTCTTTTGAGAAAAAAAAAATAATAAAAAAAGAGTCCATTTTGGAAAAAAAGGCAAAAAAGTTTTTGATTTTTCAAAAAAAGTAAAAAATGTGTGTCTTGAGTTACAAAACATTTTTTTAGATATCCCACTAAGCGTCAAAAAGGGTGTTAAAGGAAAACACATAAGCTTTCTTCTGAGCAAAAAAAAAAAATTAAAAAATGGGTCCATTTTTTAAAAAAAGTCAACAAAGTTTTTGATTTTGCAAAAAAATTCAAAAATTTTAAATCTTGAGTTACAAAATATTTTTTTGATAAATATCCCACTCGCATCCCACTAAGCGACCAAAAAGGTTTTAAAGGAAAAAAATAATAAAAAAAGAGTCCATTTTGGAAAAAAAGTTTTTGACTTTTCAATAAAAAGTTAAAAAATTGTATGTCTTGAGTTACAAAAATTTGTTTATAGATATCCCACTCGCATCCCACTAAGCGACAAAAAGAGTATTAAAGGAAAACACATAAGCTTTCTTCTGAGCAAAAAAAAAAAAAAAATGGGTCCATAAAAAAAAATCAACAAAGTTTTTGATTTTGCAAAAAAATTCAAAAATTTTAAATCTTGAGTTACAAAATATTTTTCTTGATAAATATCCCACTCGCATCCCACTAAGCGACCAATAAGGTTTTAAAGGAAAAGACCTAAGCTTTCTTTTGAGAAAAAAATTATTAAAAAAGAGTCCATTTTGGAAAAAAAATCAAAAAAGTTTTTGATTTTTCAAAAAAGTAAAAAATTGTATGTCTTGAGTTACAAAACATTTTTTATAGATATCCCACTCGCATCCCACTAAGCGACAAAAAGGGTGTTAAAGGAAAATACATAAGCTTTCTTCTGAGCAAAAAAAAATTAAAAAATGGGTCCATTTTTTAAAAAAAAGTCAACAAAGTTTTTGATTTTGCAAAAAAAATCAAAAATTTTAAATTTTGAGTTACAAAATATTTTTTTGATAGATATCCCACTCGCATCCCACTAAGCGACCAAAAAGGTTTTAAAGGAAAAGACGCAAGCTTTCTTTTGAGAAAAAAATAATAAAAAAAGAGTCAATTTTGGAAAAAAAGTCAAAAAAGTTTTTGACTTTTCAAAAAAAGTTAAAAAATTGTATGTCTTGAGTTACAAAAATTTTTTTATAGATATCCCACTCGCATCCCTCTGAGCGACAAAAAGGGTCTTAAAGGAAAACACATAAGCTTTCTTCTAAGCAAAAAAAAAAAATTAAAAAATTGGTCCATTTTTTTTTAAAAAGTCAACAAAGTTTTTGATTTTGCAAAAAAATTCAACAATTTTAAATCTTGAGTTACAAAATATTTTTTTTGATAGATATCCCACTCGCATCCCACTAAGCGACCATATAAGTCGCTTAGGAAAAGATTTAAGCTTTCTTAAAAAAGATAAAAAAAAAAGAATAAGGGCCCATTTTGAAAAAAAGTCAAAAATGTTTTTGATTAAAAAAAATCAAAAATATTTTATTAAATTTTTTTCGAAAGATTGCAAAAATAGCTATCTAAACTATTTGGGACACATTTTGCTAAGAACAATAGGTAATAAGTTACATGGATGAGAAAAAAAACCTACATGGCCAAAATGTCAAATTTTGACCGCCTCTAACTTAGAAAGTTCACGAGGGATCTTGTTGAAAAATTGTGTCTGACTTACTATCCAATAGAACTAACTATGGTGCAAATTTCATCGCGATCGGAAGACATCGATTTCAAAAGTTGGTTCACTTGACGTGAAATGCCCCATATAAAAAACAATATTATTTAATTTGTTAACATTTAATAGGTTTCAAAATTAAGGCATAACGTAGAAGTTAGCTGCCGTCAGCCGGGTAAATACTTCATATGCGTTTCTTAATATTAAGTGTTCCGGAAGAGATTTTTTTAGTTAATCACGTTAATATAAAATATAAAACAATATTGTGTAATATGTTAACATATAATAGAAGAAAATATTTTTCATTAATAACATATTTGTATACATACCAATTATGTCATTATTTAAATAAAATGATATTGTTTACGAGATGCTTGGTATTTTCGGATTTTTTACATAAATAATTCAAAATTTTAACGAAGTTTTTCTCCGTTTAACGGACATTTTTAAATATAAAAATGTAAAGAATAACAAACTTTGACAGCTACGTAAACCAGGCTCACTAAGAAAAAAATTATCTGCTGATTGAATAACACCACCATAACATATATGAATTCGCCTTGAGTGATGCCAAATAAGGAATCATCTCTGTTTTTATATGATATAAATTGTCGGTCTGGCTTTAGTACTAATTGTACTAAAATTTTAAATAATATGGTAATAGTCAAAATGGCGCCGTTAAGCGTCATTTCAAAAGTATTTTGAAGATTGAAAGTTCGAAAATGCTCAGTTTTAATTATTTTTAATATTTGTTCCAAACGATATTTTTTCTTGCTGTGATAAATTTTGACAATTTTCATGGATTTCGAAATTAAAGTGTAAATTTTTAAAATTTTTGTTTTTAATTTTTTTATTTTTTGTTTTGTAAATTTTTTATTTTATTTGTCATTTATGTAGCTCAATGAGCTAGTAAAATTTTATTCACCTTATATCCATCAGAAATTTACTTTTAACAGTAAATTACTATCGTTAGGCACACACTCTTATTGATAAAAAATTATACTTTATAAAGGGTTAATTAATAAAATTTTGTTTCAAAATTTTGTTTAACTAACTTTTTATAAAATAAAAAGTTCTTTATGAATGAGGGGATTCACCTCTAAACTGAACTTAACCTAACCTATCTATTTATATTTCAGAATTCCAAATGCCCTCACTGCCATCAGAGAATCATTATAAGTTCCAAAGCGAAGAAACCTATGAATGAGACTAGAGGCTGCCCTTAGTAGGTTCAATGCCCCCACCACCACATCACCAATACGGATATAGTCGCATGACCCAATATACCAGTCGCATGCCCCACCTCATGCCCCATTACCTGGACAAACGCACGGCCCATCGTATGTCCAACCGCATGCTCCAACTAATGGGCGATAATAGAAATAACTATAACTATGAAATAACTATAAATTTAATAAAATAAATATGCTATAAATTATACAGAATAAATTATAGAAAAGTCTATAGAATGAACTATACGATATAGACTAGGCTATAGAATAAACTATAGACCAGACTATACAAGAGAATATGCAAAAGACTAGGCAATAGAAAAGTATAATCAAATGACTTGAGACTGGATTGTAAAATAGTCTTTACAAATGACTATAGACTGGGCTAAACAGATGGTCTAAAACAAGTGATAAGGAGATTTTGTCGAAACAAGTTCACAGCATTGAACCACTTAAAATCTATCATCATTAACCATCCGGGTTATTTTCATCCCTTAACGATGTTATACAAAGTGTATCTGCCATTTCACTAAATTTAAAATTGAATTTGTTTTGTTTCGCGAACATTTTGTCCCAGATCTTCCCTTCAAAAAAAGTAAACATGGAATTTAATGTTAGTTAAAGTATTATAAATGTTTGCATTGAAATGGATTGAGGAGAAAAGTTCAGGATTCTCAGAATAATATGTGATAAAATAAATTTCAATTTCCACAAATATATCAGATTTCGATTTCCATCACACAACCCTGTATATATTTGGCTAATTTGGCAACAACAATGAAACTATACAAAAATAGGCTTAATAATTTTGAATATAAATAGAAAGGATTCAGCTGAAACTAGTATACATAATTATTACAAACCTTTTTCTTCTGTTCATTAACAATTTGTTTATTGTGAGATGACTTGGCACCTCCACCTTTGAATTTTTGGTAGTTTAACAAAGAATATTGAACGTTTAGCATAGAATTTCTTCTGCAATGCGGGAGCATCAATAGTAGTAACACAGGGTATACAGAGACGTCACGAGCAAAAGGCTATTTCCCTCTCTTTCACACAAAACGAATTCAATGATTTTTTAGCTGTATTTTATATACCTCTTCTCACCAAACAATTTCATTTAAACTTAAAACTAGGTATAAAATAAAACTAAATCTAAAACTAAGTAAAAAAAGTAAAAAGCCAAAACTTAAAGCTACACCATCCATCGTGGGACTCTGTTGACAGATCAGCACCAGCTATCCTGTGGTGCCCAAGTATCTGGTTTTCGACCTAGTAGTAAATACCCTTTACTCGAACAACGCGACATATGGGACTAGAACTTTTAAATAATATAAAAAAAGAAAAATGTAAAACAAACCAAGTTATATGTTTATATGTAAAGGTAGGCTATCTTTCGTTTTGATATACGAATCAGTCCGTTGGCCGGATTTAATCCCAGCGTGCACGAGTTATAGGTTTGAGCTCAAGCCTAGGTTGACTTGCGTTTGATCTTATGTTGAAAAACATATTGATATACAAAAAAAAATTATTTAAAAGATTTTCTTTTATAAGGTGTTTGATATTTAACAGAATTATCCGAACGGACTGAAATACCGACGGACTGAAATACCGACGGACAGAAATACCGACGGACTGAAATACCGGCGGACAGAAAACCCATTTCTGCAACAAACTGTCGTCACGAATCCTGTCACTCACAGCAGCCAGCCGTCCTTGTCAGAACTGCAAATAAAATGGAAAATTTAGATTAGAGAAAAAGAAAAAACGCAAATGAAATTTAAAACAGTTTGATTTAAAACTTATATACTAAATTGTGCAAAAAAAGGAAACTTAAAACTACTTTTGTTAAACTTAAATACTAAATTTTCTAAAAAGTTAAAGCTACATTTGTTAAAAAATAATGCTAAAATTTTGGTAAAATCCTAAATGTTAAAACAAATCCAAAAACTGTTGTTAAAAGCTTAAAAACTACAATTGTTAAAACTTAAAATTAAATTTGGCTAAAATTTTAAATTAAATTTGATTAAAATTTAAAGCTAATATTTTTTGCTAAATTTAAACTAAATTTCGATGCCACCTTGTTAATTTTTTCTTTTAATAATCAATTTGTTATAATTTTTAAATGAAATTTTAAAAGCTTGTCATCATTAATATAAATTATAACTAATCGGCGGTAAGTAAGGTGACTAAATGTTTGAAGGGAAGATCTGGGACATCGAGGAGATGACATCATGGCGAGGATGAATCTTCGAGAGGGAGGGTCATAATTTGTGTATAGGTATTTTGTTTATTTGTTTCAAATGGTTTTTACCCGTCGCGCGAGTCTTTTGGGGCAGCAGAATAACGCAGCTTTAATCGGAAAGAATATCTTTAGAAGCACTATCAGTAGCCACCACCGCTGATTCCAGCTCCAAATTATGTGCCCAGCAGCTCCCAGTGTAGTAGAGGCTACCATCTAGTCGCCTTCAGTACAGACTTCATATCAGCCGATGCCAGTACAGACACCATACCAGCAGCAGCAGTCGCTACTTTAACAGCAAAATCCTCTGCCGCTTATTCAGCAGCCGGCGCCGTGTAATAGTCAGTCGCAGCACCTTTGGTCGCAAGGAAACTTCCAAAATCTGCAGCCAGCGTAACAGCATAGCCAGCCACAACCACAAAGCCAATTACCATACGTCCAACCGTCAGCTCACGCTTATAATCAGCAATTATGGCCGCAGCCGCCGCAAGGTCCACAGGCCAATTTTCAACGGCCAAGTGCGTCTCAGGCTTGGTATCCACAGGATACTTGGTCTGGGTCACCCGCCCAGTCAGTTTAAAACATTCGTCTTAAAACATTGTCTGAGTTTTAGTCGTGAAGTAAGGCGAGCCCATTAATAAACAGTTTTGCTTCCGGTATGGTAAGGATAACACGGTGGCCCCTAAGTGTCCCAAGTGTCAGGGAAACAGGACCAGTACAGGTTAGGGAAAAACAACAACAATCCCAATTGAGAAAATCAAAGAATCCTAATATGTCGGAGTTTGAGTTCAAATCTGACCCCCGGCTTCGAGAACTCAAACCCCTGCATATTCGGATTCAAGAGTACAATGAAACAAAAAGTAGAATATTCGGTCAAGTGACAAATAACATTAGAAAAGCCCGAGGGCGCTATAGGGCAAGAAAAAGGCTACGTCATGAAGTCTCGTCAGCTTCCCTTTACGAAGGTGAAGATTCGCGGCTATATACCCGATTAGTTATAGGAGGTCAGGAAGTAATCGGTCTACTCGATAGAGGTGCAATGGTCACGTGTCTCGGTAAGAACTGCATGCAATTCGTATCTAAAGCCGGTCTGGAGGTACACGATTTCAGTACCCTTATTAAAACCGCGGATGGCAGTCATCCAATTGTAGGTCGCGTTAGGACTGAAGTTAGGTTTCGTGATGCGGTAAATGTTATCACATTCTATTTAGTGCCTACTCTGAATCGAGAGCTCTTCTTGGGGGTCGATTTTATGAAGGTTTTTAAAATGTCTGCCAGTCTCGAGAGTCTTACGACCAATGAAGTTAGTCTCTGCGAAGAGGCAGATAGTACCCTAGATGTCGTGACTCATTAGCTGATCCCGGATTAGCGACAAAGATTAGATTTCGTCATATCGATGTTCCCGTGCTACAGTAAAAAGGCTTAGAAAAAAATTTCGGAGGAAGCCAAGGTCGCGTTTGATCGTCTCAAGGAAGCTCTAGTTTCGATTCCACTCCTAAATCATCCTGACTTCAACAAACATTTGTTTGTTCAATGTGATGCGTCTGACGTAGGTATTGGTGCAGTGCTTTTCCAGAAGGATGATTCCGATGGAGATTACCCAATAGCCTACATTTCACACAAACTAATGTCAGCGCAGAAAAACTATACAGTAACTGAACGAGAATGTCTAGCTGTAGTCATGGCGATTAAGAAGTTCTCACGCTATGATATTGACGAAATCTCGCTAAACGTACCTAAACTAAAAAGTTTCTTTTCGGTCGGAAGATTATTTATGTCTGATAAAAATGGTCGAGAAAAATGCCGATCAATTGCCGGATTTAAAGGTTTCGATGGTTTCGTCTATAAACGTACCAAGTGTTGAAGTTATGTTTTTTAATAATTGTACTTGTTTAAACTTAATTATATATTTTTGTGAACAAATATTTTTTTCACTTCAATAAAAACTCTGCTTACAATAGGTGATGTGCCCAGAAGTCATAGAAATTTAAATTAAGAAATTTATTAAAATTTATTTAAAAAAAAAAACAAATTGAAAGAAATTTTTTTTAAATAATTTGTGTGTGAATAATTAGCAAGATTATTCAAGACCCAAGATTATTCAAGACTCAAGATTATTCAAGAATCAAAGCAACTCAAGATACGAGATTACTCAAGATTCAAGAAATGGAATTCGGCAAAAACATAAAACAATTATCTGTGATTCCGACTGGCCTATATGGAAAAGGAAGGTCCTTTTCGAATTTTATGAAGGTGCACTAGATGTAGTTGAGCATAAGCTAGTCAAGCCGCAGCCTTTTGAAAACCTGACGACCGAATCACAACAAAGAGAACACAAAAAGCAATGTGAACTATTTAGAAAGGCCAATTACTATGCAAAAAGCTTCATCACGAGTACAATTAGTGATGAAATATATCAAAAAATAATAGACAAGGATTCTGCTTTTGAAATGTGGGAAGCTTTAAAACAGCAATATGAAGCAACTTCCAAAGATCAACTATTTAAGATGTGTACGGAACTTTTTTCTTTCCAATGGAACAATAAAGAAGACGTTTCAACACATATTTCAAAATTAAAGAATTTATTTAATGAAATAAATAATGGTTTAAGGTTGAAGAATGAGCATACATTGCCGGATCTGTTATTGATATGTAAAATTTTATATGTTTTACCAAGTTCGTTTGAGATGTTCAAATCAAGTTGGATGATGCTTACCCGAGACAAGGATTAAACAGTTGATGAATTGATTATCCAATTATGTTTATTAGAAAGAAATTTAAATAAAGGTGAAATTGATAATGAAGAAGCATTGATAGTAAACCAACGAAAAGAATTTCATCGTAAAAAGAATTTCAAATCAAACAAAAAGAAAGAAGATACTTGTCATTATTGTAAAAAGAAAGGACACTAGTTAAAAGAATGCCGCAAATGGATATCAGACGGAAAATCAAACAAGCTTCAGAAGGAAAATGTTGAACATTCTAACGTTGCACTTAAGTCACTGACAGCAGAAGCAAATGTTGTAACTTCAAAAATGGATTGGTGGGTAGATAATGGTGCTACAAAACATGTAACACATTGATCAGAATTTTTCATAGAATATGAAACCTTTAAAGAACCACATTCCATTCAAGCTGCTAGTAAGGAAACTCTTCAGGCTTTAGGAAAAGGCACAATAGAATTTGAAGCAAAAATTAACGAAAATAAAGAAATTTCTATTAAATTGGATGATATTTTGTATGTTCCGGGAATTATAAGGAATCTGTTTTCAGTTTTGGCAGCACATGATAAAATTTTTTCAAGTCAATTAAAATCATTTCCGAAAAAATGTTACTTCAAAGTGGACGATGAAATAGTTTTAACTGGAAAACGTGAAGTAGGCGGATCGCTGTACAAAACAAGTATTCTTCCAATAATAACAAATAAAGTGAACATAGCTGTTGATAAACGATCGCTCTTACAAATATACCATGAAAGATGGGGACATCAAAATAAACAACATGTGATGAATAAACTACAAAAAGAGTTTGGTCTTAAAGTTAAAACAGATAAAACAGTATGTGAATCATGTGTATATGGGAAATCGTGCCGGTTACTATTTGGAAGACGTGAGGCAGCAACAAGTCCTGGTGAACTTATATCTACCGATGTGTGTGGTCCTTTCCCGCCTTCATTTAAAGGATTTAAATATTTAGTTGTATATAAAGATGACTATACAAAATACAGGTATGGATATATTATAAGAAATAAGTCAGATGTGAAGGATACCCTATTAGAAATGCTAGCCAATGCAAAAAGTCAAGGACGCACTATTAAAACAATTCTTATTGATAATGGTGGAGAGTTTATTAGTAATGATGTAAAGAAAATATTCAAAGCTAATGGTATTAATCATAAATTGACTGCTTCATATACTCCTCAACAGAATGGTAAAGCCGAGAGAGAAAATAGAACTATAGTAGAGATGGCGCGAACATTTAAATATTCAAACAAAGAAGTTAAGTTTCCTGATGCTTTATGGGCTGAATTTGTCAAGTCAGCAATTTACATTCTAAATCGTACAGAAAGAGTTCTGTCAAAGATGTTAGTCCATTTGAACTTTGGCACGGAAAGAAACCTCAAATAAGTCATCTGAGAATTATCGGATCATCATGTTTCATTCATATACCGAGTCAAAAGCGAGAAAAACTAGATAAGAAAAATATTAAAGGATATCTAGTTGGTTATGCTGGGGATGAGAGATACCGTGTATTCATTAAAGATAAAAACAGTGTTGAATTATCGAGAGATGTCAAATTTTTAGAAAGGGTTACTAATTGCAGCAAATATAAGGATAATAGTGAAAATAAAACCGAAACAAACAATAATAGTAATAAAAAGTTTATAAATATAAAAATAGAAGAAGACAATAAAGATGAGTTTTACGACAGTAAAAACGATTTATGATTATGCGGTGCAAGATGCCGAACCGCGTGGCAGTAAAAGGCTACGAGAAGATACCGACAATGATGAACCAAATACAAAACGCTTAAGAAATCGTACAGTTATCATTGATAATATAAAAGATATTGTACTTACGTCTATGGAATATGTAAACAAAATCCAAACCCCAAATACCTACAAAGAAGCTGTTGGAAGTAATGAAAAGGAAAATTGGAAACAAGCTATGATTGCAGAAATGAACTCGCTTAAGGAAAACCAGACTTGGGAACTTTCAAAATTACCAAATGGTTACAAAGCTCTTCCTCCAAAGTGGGTATATAATATTAAAACAAATGCAGATGGTACAATAGATAAGTACAAAGCTAGATTGGTAATAAAAGGTTTTAAACAAATGAGGGGTGTCGACTACGATCAAACATTTAGTCCAGTGGCAAAGATGTCGACTATTCGCTCAATTTTAAGCAGAAGGTTTACACTTGGCCCAATTTGACGTGTCTACAGCATTTTTGTATGGTGAGTTAGAAGAAAATATCTATATGAAGCAACCGGAAGGTTTTGGTAACGGAAAGAATCAAGTATGTCATTTAAAACGAAGTTTATATGATCTTAAACAAGCTCCACGATGCTGGAATAAAAGAATAGAAAATTATATAAAACAACTTGGTTTTAAAAATAGTTCAGCTGACACTTGTTTGTGCGTGAGGGAGAAGAATGGAAATAAACTTATACTTGCTTTATATATAGACGATGGCTTAATAGCAGCTACTAACATAAATGAATTAAATGATTTTATAAAAGAATTGAAAAGGAATTTAAAATTGTCCATAAAGATGCATCGTATATTCTTGGATTGGAAAAAGTGAAGAAGAAGGAATATATAAAGATTCACCAAAAAGCATATGCCAAGAAAATATTGAGTAAATTTAACTTTTCTGAATGCCGTGCTACACCAATGAAGAAAATTACAAATGACAAAGAAAAAGACGAAGAAGAAATTGAATTTCCTTACAGACAAGCAGTTGGTGCTTTGATGTACTTAATGCTGGGAACAAGACCAGACCTAGCATACAGTGTTGGTTATTTGTCAAGATCTTTAGAGAAGCCAACAAAAGAAGATGTACAACGTCTAAAAAGAGTATTTAGATATATAGCTGGAACTTTAGATGTTGGAATTATCTATAATAAAGAAGGTCCTAAGAAACTAGAATGCTTTAGTGATGCTGATTTTGGCGGATGCATTTATACTGGTCGATCAACTTCAGGTGTAGTGACGACTTATGCTGGTGGTGCCATATCATGGTTAAGTCAGAGACAAGCAATGGTATCAACATCTACTACCGAAGCTGAAATTGTTGCTGCTAACGAAGCTGCAAAGGAAGTAGTTTGGTTGTCAAGACTTTTTAAAGACATAATTAGCTTCAATCAAACACCAGGTATTCAAAAAGATAATTCAGCAGCAATTCGTTTGGCTCAAAATCCCGAATTTCACAAGAGAACAAAACACATCGCAATTAAACATTTTTTCATTCGTGAGATGGTTACTGATGGCTATTTGTCGGTGCAACAAGTTTGAACTGTAAATCAAGCAGCAGATATGTTGACTAAGCCGTTACAAAAAATTCTTTGAAACTCTTATGTGATCGTTTAAACATTAAGTAGTTATTTAAAACAAGGGGAAGTGTTGAAGTTATGTTTTTTAATAATTGTACTTGTTTAAACTTAACTTATATATTTTTGTGAACAAAGCCTTACGACGGTATATCAACGTAGAAATTATGGGTACCGCCAGATTTGACAGAGGACATCATTAAAGCATGTCATGATTCTCCATAAGCGTCTCATGGAGGCGTCGGGAAGACTCTTTATAAAGTGAAAAAATATTTATATTGGCCGAATAAAAATGTCCAATTCAGAAACTACGTGAGAATGTGCCAAACCTGCAAGGAAGCTAAGCCAGACCACGGATGGGAGCTGAAGTCCAAACTGAAGATTTTCTCGGTCCGAACCCGCGGTCGAAAAACGGAAACGTTTATATTTTTATTGTCTTAGATCATTTAACTAAGTTCGTTTTTTTGAAGGCCTTGCCTAAAGCCAGCACCAAGAATGTTGTGAAATTTTTAATCACGGAGGTTTTCAATAAATTTGGAACTCCGGAAACGATTGTTTCGGACAATGGAAAGCAGTTCGTAAGCAAAGAATTTGCGGATATGATAAGGTATTTCGGTGTCAGATATGTTAGAACTGCTACTCACTCGCCGCAAGCTAATACATCCGAGCGGGTTAACCAATCCATTTTAGCAGCCGTAAGGTCGTATCTGCAGGAAGAACATACAGAATGGGACAAGCTTTTGTCCGAAATTGAGTTTTCCTTAAGGTCTTGCGTGCAGTCGTCGATGGGAGTTTCTTCTTATTTCGCTTTATTCGGAATAAATATGATTGGCCATGGTAGAGTATACCAGTTGGCACGAAAACTTAAAATCTTAAACGATCCCGAAACTAACGTCATTCCGAATGCTGCTAAATTGGATTTAATACGGCAGAGAATTCGCGAAAATCTACATAAAGCCTACGCTTGCATCGAAAAATCGTATAATACGCGGTGTCGTCCAGTCAAATTCATACCCGGTCAGGAAGTCTAACGACGTAACTTCCAGCAAAGCTATTTTAAAAACAATTTCAACTTTCAACATATTAATCCGTTTTTTTTGCAGTGAGTTTCTGTTTGGTACATACCTTTCATTTATATCGTAATCCAGTGAGATCCATATCTTCTTTGGAATGAGTAATTATTTTTTTGTATAGGCTAACGTTTCTTAGCTGATTACATGTGTAACCGGTAAATACCCTATTAGAAAGTGCAACTCCATCAAAGCCTTCAGGTACCGTGCCATTTAAAGCGAAAGGGTTATTAGTCATCTAGGGCAATGACGCAATTCTAGGGCAATGACGCAATTCTGATAGTCAGTAACTATACTAAACATAATTCATTTGAATTCAGTAGTAATGACAAGTAGTTTAGGACCTTGTTTCATAGTTTTCTAAACATTATTTTGTCATTACTACCGAATTCTGCACTTATTGCAAAAAGAAAAGGTTCATATGGAGTCAGACGTAAACTACATAAACTAGCTGTCCAGTATACTTTATTTTAACATTTCACTCACCCGTTTTATCTGCTTATCTGTTCTCATTTATCTTCACTGCTCTCATTTGATTTTCTACTGTTGTTGTTGTAGTTGTTGCCACCTGAAAAAAGTTCGTAAGACTTTAATTTTTATACCCAACACCACTATAGTGGGGAGGGTATTATACGTTTGTGCTGATGTTTGTAACATACAAAAATATTGGTCCAATACCCATATTAAAGTATACCGATCGATTCAGAATCATTTTTGAGTCGATTAAGACATGTCCGTCCGTCTGTCCGGCTGGCTGGCTGTCCATGTAAACCTTGTGCGCAAGGTACAGGCCACAATTTTCAAGATAATTTGATGAAATTTGGACCAAGCATGTTTTTTGGCACAGGGACGAAAATGGTTGAAATCGGTCCATTATTTCACCTAGCCCCCATACAACCGTACCTCCCGATTTGAACTTTTTATGCCATAATTACGTCAAATATTCTGCTATCTCTTTAAAAATTGGCACAAATAAGTTTTATGTAAATATAAATGACACTGAAGATTTTCGTAAGGATCGGCCTATATTTGACCCTAGCTTCCATACAAACCCCCCTTCAAAAAATGACTTAAACGTCTAAAATTGACTTGTAACCATTTGTATCGCAATGAAACTCAACAAAACTAACTCTTATTTAGAAATATATCCTTTTCCCAAATTAACCGAGGATCGGTCCATATTTGACCTATATAAAGCCTCATTTAGAAATTTTAGTTTTTTATCAATAAATTGCTTAAATATTTTGGAATTATTGGTAATATTCAACATAAAACTTTCTTTATAAAAAATAAAAATTTTATAAAAAGTGAAAATTTTAAAAATATACTCATGGTGTAGGGTATTATATAGTCGGCCATGCCGACTATACTTTCCTACTTGTTAAATTTAAATTTTCGATATTATATTAAAATACTTGCCAATTCCACTGTTAGAATTACTTTATTTGTAATTCATTCGATGAAATATACAAATTTTAAAACTAACTAGAACTATGATAAGTCCTCATGCGACTTAATGTGCATTCAATCTTATCAAGTGAAACTTCTTATCACTACGTGGGTATAGCACGCAAGTGATAAAAATAAATATCATAAAGGCATGTGTGACAAGACAAGGGTTGATTTTTCTTATCTTAGTATTGGACACGCTCTTATCTTAGTATTGGATGCGCTCTCGCACTAAATATAAAAAGTCATAAATTTAAATAATATGAAATATTTTATAAAATTAAAAATATAAAAAACATGTTCAAGTGATTTGAACATTCTGCCGGGGGAAAAAGTAAAATATGAATTGCAAAATGCTTAATAATAACTTATTATTTTATCCGCAAGTTATCCTTGGTTAGCCTCCTTTTCCAAAACTAGTGACAAAAATACCCTGGTACACATGATCACAATTTGGTCGTCTTCTCTTCTCCAGGCTTTTTTATTTTTAGTTTTTATACTTGTTGTCTTTCTTCTCTATCATCGGAGTCTTCTGCGGCATCATTTATTCCTTTATCATCGATAGTTGCAGTCTCCGCCTCGCTTATTTTCTTTTCAACAGCTTCCAGGACAATACAAGTATCATCATTTTCATGTTCAAGGTGAATTAATTTTAAAGGACCATCTCTATCTTTATCCAAATTTAATTTTTCTTCTGCATCTCCGCCATCTGCTTCTTTATCTGCAACGTCTTGAGTAGGAGGTTTGTTTTCGTCAGCTTTAGCCCGATCCTCATTACCACTAATAGACATTAATTGTCTATTACTTTGGCGGTTTCATAGAGGGGGGATTTGAAGTGTTAATTTTGTCTTCAATAATTTTATTTTTTATATCCTTTACAGGACGAAGAACTGCGGAACCATTTTTGTTTTCAGAAACTTTTTCTCCGCCCTCCAGCAGGACGGATTCTAAGGAATCGCTTTTGCTCTCTGTTTCTATGTTATTTCTACCATATTTTTTAGTGGTGACTGGCACATACTCTATTGACGAGTATCCGGTATACTCAGGAGTTTCCGCTTCCAGAACAGCACCAGTATCAAATGTTTTTTCGCTAGTTTCATTTTTCACTGCTACTAAGGTTTCATATGTGGTAAACGCATTTTTAGCGGAATCTTCCGCAAGGACTTCTGCTTTAAATGCACCACCAGATTTATTTATAACATCTTCCTCGGAATTACCTGACTGCTTCTTTACTTCGTCTTCTTCGGCTTCAAACGCATGTATGCACTCTATTGTTGTATCCAATAGGCCTTTCAAGCTGGAAGCTGAAGCACTGCTAATATTCGGTTGATCTAATATCTTGTCCACTTATTTTGTGAACAAAATTCTTCTATTGCCGTGTCTTTGGGTTAATATTTCCGAAGCTGCATTGTAATTGTTGCTAGTTATTGCCAAATGTTGAACCAATTTAAGTGCCTCATCTTTTAAATAAGTTTTTAAATAATATAATTTAAGTTTTTAAATATAAATATCAACGTCTGCTTGTTTTTAATTTTCATCTACTAGTTTTTTGAATAAATCATGGAAAGAAATCCATTCATCCACTTTTCCGCTAAAATATGGAATTTCGATGTTCTTCAAAGCTATTGGTTTTGTATTCTCATTGAACTTGGGAAACATATTCATCATTTCCTTTGATTTTAACTTATAGAATTTGTCGATTTCCTCAAACTCTTCATCGACTTGTTGCCCCATTAAAATATTAATGGATAAATCTGACTGGAGTAGTCTTATATCATGGATCTGCTTCTCCCAAGAAGATATAGTTTTCTCCAATTCAAATGCGCTATCTGCATTTTGTTCCTCCTCGAAGGCTTCTCTTAATTTGTGAACCATTCTTCTAAATTGATTCAATCTTGCGCTTTCTTTAGTAGGTCTATTCTCTTCTTTCTGAATAATTTTAGGCTCTACTCCAGATTGTTTGTTTGCAACTTTAAGTGCTTCAATCATTTGTTGCATTTGTTTTTGATAATGCTGCAACTTTTCATGTACGTTGCTAAAGTTTCCTTGCTCCTGTACTTTTTGCTGTTCAGGCTGCTTTAAACATTCTTCGCTTAGCATTTTCTTGCTTTGTTTTTTGGTTTGATTTTATAATAGGAATCTATTTAGATTTCCAATGATTGTTTTTATACCCACCATCAAAAATGATGGGGGTATATTGATTTTGTCATTTCGTGTGTAACACATCGAAATATTGCTCTAAGACCCCATAAAGTATATATATTCTGGGACCTCGTAAGATTCTAAGACGATCTAGCTAAGTCCGTCCGTCCGTCTGTCTGTTGTTGGCAAATTTTCCCGAAATATATTTTATTGATCAGAAATGTTTGGTATTGAAAATGGGCAAAATCGGTCAACGATTTCACATAGCCCCATACAAATGTACCCCCGGAATATTGTATAAAGAGCTTCAAATATTCACAAATTCGTTGTTTATGAAGCAAATACCACAAAATTTCGCATAGGTCAGTTTTTTGATGTCTGAAAAATAATTCTGCATTATGGCGGACATAGGACCATAATTGGCTCTACCCCCCATATAAGGTCACATTTAGAAAATGACTAAAAAGCTGATTACTGGCTTAAAAATGGGAATATAGCGATGAAATTCGACACACATAAGTTTCATGCGAGCCAATATCTCTCTCTAAATTTTATGTATATCGGTTCATAATTGACCGTATATACATACATCGGTTCATAAGGTCCCCTCCATAAAATTACTTTAACGCTCCACAGTGGGGCAGAATGGAAATTTTTTGGAAATAAATCTGGAATTTCTAAACGGCTGATCCGATCGGGATAAAATTTGGCGTGAGCGTAGCCAAGGAGTATTCGAGTTTAAGTTTTGAAGATGAACCCCGCAGATGCCCCAGGGACGGAGCTGTGGCGGCTCAAAGTAGGGTACCTACGACCTGTAAAATTTTTAAACTCGTGCCATTTTTTTGTTTTTCACCCAAATACAAAGATTTTTATATTTTCTGAAAGCGCTCGACGAGATATTGAAAAAACATGCTTGGACATACTACTTATCTCTTATAATATCCGAGTTATAGGCATTTAAAAATTTAGTGATACAAAATTTACCATACCTTGGTCCGCCTTTTTTTGAATACCGGGCGTAATTTTGGACCAAATGGACCTGTTAGTTAAACAACAAATTTTTCAATAATATACAAAAAATTTTAGATCAATATCATTTACAGATTCAAAAATATACGTTTTTTAATTTAAAAATTCAAACATTTTTTGATTTTTGCCGTTTTTTTGTCCAAAATGTGTCTTGACTATTTTATTAATAAAATAAAATTTTCTTTAAGAACATATAACAATTTTATAGTTTTCTAAAAGGTATCTTTACGCAGAACGCTTTGGCGTAAAAAACTTGTCCTATCATTGTAATATACAATAAAAAAAATAATTTTATTATGAGCCACGCACAACACCTAAATCACCCCACACAAACCACCTTTCCCGCCACCGAAATATAAAACACAATTTAATGCAATTTCATCAGTTAGTATAATAGCTTTTTTTATTTGAACTGTTTATCTTAAACATAATATAATTAATTCTTACAACCTAATTACTTATATAGTTAATTCCTAACACTACTTATTTTCTATAAAATAATCTGTCATAACGGTATACATATCCATAAGTTAATATAAGTTCTTTAAATCTTCCTCGTTTTGAGATGATAGAATTTCATAACAAATCCATCTTTTTCGCATAGTTGAAAGAACAGGATCAGAAGATAGAAGTAAACTATTAAAAATATCTTCATTCTGTGATTGCCTGGAGCATTTTCCTAAGCTGAAAAGCTGAACATGCTTAAAATCTCAATTCCTCGCTTCCTGGGCTTCTTCTGTTAACTCTCCAAGTGGAAGAATATTCGATTCAATTATTATTTGACCATGACACAATACTTTGTGTACTGTTGGTGTTAGTTCCCTCCATGGATACAGAGATACAAGTAATTTAGAAATTTCAGATGTATATTCCTCAAATCGATTTCCATTAATTTTATGTTTACTATTCAGTGCCATTAAAATAGTGTTAACTCTTCGAAGCAACTCCTTGTCGATTCCAGTTATTTTTGAAGTAATTTCAAAATCACGAAAAAACTTTCTCGCCGTATTACCGTAATTTGTACTACCGCAACTTGGGAGTGGTTTGTCGATGTTAATCCCATCTGAACTTTAAATTCTTCTTGGATTCGGCTTTTTTCCGCAGCTCTCAGTTCTTTCAATTCTTCATTATTTTTTGTTGATTTAGTAAGATTCTCTGGCACACTTCTATATTTGAGATCATATGCTATGTGTAAAAAGTAATCCAAAAATCGTATTCTGGCATGAATTGGTGAAATTCCGAAAGACTTCTTCATTAATACTTCTGCTTTTGTTTTATATTTGAGAATTGCGACTTTTTCTCATTACATATTGAGCATCTCCAGAAGGAAGAAGTTTCTGTTATGGCATTGCTGACCTTTCCATCAATCATTGTTAAGCTTAGCTGATATGATACGTAAATAGAGAATTCCTTTATTTTTATGCAAATGGGCTCCAGTGCATTTATTTTATCTTTTAATTATTCCACTAAATCTTTTATTGTTTTCTTTGACTCCTTTATATATTCAAATCCAATGGGTCTACAAAAATTTTTTGAACCCGGAGTTGTATTGATACATATATCTTCAAATGAATTTCCGATGCTTGACGATGATGGATTAAGGGAATATGAACGAATTCGTAATGGCACTAATGATGACATAAATACACTTTTGTAGTCTGCTAATGTCCGACTTCCACAAGCTTGTTTGTATTCTGGAAGTGCTGATAAACCGTCACATCCCCACTTACCCATTAAGACAACATCACAGTTATGAATTTTCCTTAGATGGTCTTCTGAAAAGTCTGACACAATTCTTGATGCTGTTAATGATGCTTATATACCAATTCTTGTCATTTCCGATACAGGTATTCCAAAGTAAAAAATTACGAACTGTCTACCTATTAACATTTTGGACTATATTACTATAACCTGTAATTCAGTCATTGATATTTCTTATAGTAGAATGCATCGAAATTATCATTACCTTATATTTTTACCTACATTATCATAAACGAAACAGAACGAAATGATCTGTTGAAAAAATTGAGGTAAAAAATAGTTAGAAATTTCTGAAAATTTAAGCATAATAGGACCTTTCAATTATAAGGATAAGCAAACAAATAGAAAATAGGTAAATATAAGATTTAAACATGTTCTGTCATATTTAGTACTAAAATATGAAAAATATGAAATTAAAGGATACAGGTTTAAATGAACATATTTTTGAATGTAATTGAGATATTGGCTTGAAATTTTTGTAAAGGGCCGAGAATTTCCATATCTAATTAAAAAAAGATATTAAGGGATAAATATGGACTAAATTGTTGTAGCTATCTGCGACCCTATTAAAATTTTGATATAAAGCATAGTTTTAGAAATTTAACAAATATGTAATATATGACAAAATCTTTATTTATGAACAAAACTCAATGAAATCCTCAACGCTTGTTAAATTTGTCATTTCAAATAAGAAAATGCAAAAAAAAATTAAAAAGGTCAAAGGGCATCCCGCAATTCCCAAAAATAGGAATGAAAATCCCAAAAATGGGATTTTTTACATTTTTGCCCATAGGGTCCACATTTCTTTCAGGGCTGGGAAAATACTTTTGGAGTAAATAGAAAACATATTGAGGTTTCCAAAACTGCTTTCAGTTTTCTGATCCCAGCTTTGGGATTTTAGAACATGTCGCCCAAAGTTGAAGTTTTGATAAAAAATAGGTCATATTCGGAAGGACGCAGTGGCAACATTTTCAAAAAATAGGACAAGTTTTTTACGCCAAAGCGTTCTGCGTAAAGATACCTTTTAGAAAACTATAAAATTGTTATATGTTCTTAAAGAAAATTTTATTTTATTAATAAAATAGTTAAGACACATTTTGGACAAAAAAACGGCAAAAATCTAAAATTTTTTGAATTTTTAAATTAAAAAACGTATATTTTTGGATCTGTAAATGGTATTGATCTGAAATTTTTTGCATATTATTGGAAATTTTGTTGTCTAACAAATAAGAAAAAATTGAGTCCATTTGGTCCAAAATTACGCCCGGTATTCAAAAAAAGGCGGACCAAGGTATGGTAAATTTTGTATCACTAAATTTTTAAATGTCTATAACTCGGATATTATAAGAGATAAGTAGTATGTCCAAGCATGTTTTTTCAATATCTCGTCAAGCGCTTTCAGAAAATATAAAAATCTTTGTATTTGGGTGAAAAACAAAAAAATGGCACGAGTTTAAAAATTTTACAGGTCGTAGGTACCCTACTTTGAGCCGCCACAGCTCCGTCCCTGCGTCCCATCTGCGGGGTTCATCTTCAAAACTTAAACTCGAATACTCCTTGGCTACGCTCACGCCAAATTTTATCCCGATCGGATCAGCCGTTTAGAAATTCCAGATTTATTTCCAAAAAATTTCCATTCTGCCCCACTGTGCGCTCATTACTGGCTTAAAAATACGACTGTAGTGGTGAAATTTAACAGAAGTAAGATTTATACTAGCCAAAATCTCTCTACTACATTTTATTAGGATCGGTCCATAATTTATCCTGCCACCCATATAAGTTTCCCTTCAGAAAATGACTTTAACGCATATTACTCGCTTAAACAAACGAGTATAGCGATGAAATTTGACATAAGGAAGTGTCTTACTAGCCAAAAACCCTTTATGAAATTTTATGTGGATTGGTCTATAATTGACCCTAGTCCTCATATAAGGTCCCCTTAATAAATTTACTTTAACGCTCATTACTGGTTTCAAAATATCTCTCTACCAAATTTTATGTGGATCGAACCCTATCCCCATAAAAATGAATGAAATTCGACTCAATTAAGTTCCTTGCTAGCCAAAATCTCTTAACCAAATTTTATGTGGATCGGGCCTTAATTGACCCTACCCCCATATAATGGCCTCATCAAAAAATTAATTACTGGGCTAAAAAATCGATATAAACATGACTTGTAGGAACCAAAATCGTTCTACAAAATTTAACGAAGATCGGCCTATAATTGATGCTACCCCCATATAAGGCCCCTTCAGAAAATGACTTTAAAGCTCAGTACTGGCTTAAAAATACTAGTAGATTTATGAAATTCGACATAAACTAGTTTTGTGTATGCTAATATCTCTATCTCTTTTATAGGAACCGAAATCTCTCTACCAATTTTTATGAGGATCAGACTTTTATGTGAATTGGTCCATATATCTATGTATAAATAACCCTACTCCCTATGTAAATTAGCACGGTATAGTAAAACCCCCATTAATGGACCTCTTTCAAATGTTACCCTGATGTTCTCATCAATATCGATACATAATAATAAAATATTCAAAATATTAAAGTTCATTTAAGTATATAGCAGTGATTTGATGGTGGGTATAAAAGATTCGGCATAGCCGAATATAATATTCTTACTTGTTTGTTTTATGATAGTATATTATATGGAATTAGTATCCATGTCATTTTATTTTAAGTATTATTTTGGAATCTGTTATAGATTTCCAATTTTTGTTTTAATTTTGTTTATAATAAATTGTATTCCAAATTTATTATCTGTTTGTAATTGGTGTCTGTATAAAACAACAAATTTGTTGTTGTTGCAATAAATTATATTCCAAATTTATTGTTTTTATCTTCATTGGTCTCTGTACCAATTCAAGATTTTTGTTTTTTAATTTGATCGCTGTTGTAAACCGTGATCAACGCTTTTATATATTAATCTCTTTTTTGATTAATATTTATACCCTACACCACTTTAGTGGGGAGGGTATATTGGGTTTGGGCTGATGTTTGTAACATACAAAAATATTCGTCCTTTACCCACCTTAAAGTATTCCAATCATTTTCTGAGTCGATTAAGCTATGTCCGTCCGTCTGGCTGGCTGTCCATGTAAACCTTGTGCGCAAGGTACAGGCCGCAATTTTCAAGATAATTGGATGAAATTTGGCACATACGCTTCTCAAGCACACGAAGTATATTGAAAATGGTTAAAATCGGTCCATTATTTCGACTAGCCCCCATACAACCGTACCCCCAAATAGGGCCAAATGCTTTATTTTTTTAAATAATTCCCATTTTTAACATACATACTGACTGGTGTAGGGTAACATATGGTCGGCTACGCCCGACTATACATTCATACTTGTTTTATTTTTCTTTTTTGAACAGTGATATCTATCGGTCACTGATCCGTGTCGAAGGACCAAAATGTTAGAATTACTTTATTTGTAATTCATTCAATGAATGTTTGTAAGACATTGATTTTATTTACAAAAGTAAAATCTGAAGTATAAAAATATAAAATATATAAATATAAAAATTTTAAAACTAACTAGAACTATGATAAGAACTAATGCAACTTAATGTGCATTCAATCTTATCAAGTGAAACTTCTTATCACTACGTGGGAATAGCACGCAAGTGATAAAAATAAATATCATAAACGCATGTGTGACAAGACAAGAGTTGATTTTTCTTATCTTAGTATTGGACACATGCGCTGTCGCACTAAATATAAAAAGTCATAAATTTAAATAATATGAAATATTTTATAAAATTAAAAATATAAAAAACATGTTCAAGTGATTTGAACATCAACTGAATCGTTTTGAGTTGACATCCTAGGGTTCGTCCATCACGAGGTCACTTGAATTCCCACAGAACCTGTATGAAACAAAATATTATTAATATACACCTTTTTTTGAGAAAAGAAAAGTTAAAAAAAAAAATAATGTCCATGTCTTCTATTCTAGTTTCCCCATAATGAATTAATAATCTGGAATGAATGGAAATATGAAAAAACAAGTAGGAAAGTATAGTCGGGCATGGCCGACCATATAATACCCTACACCATGAGTATATTTTTAAAATTTTTATTTTTTTTAAGAAACTTTTACGTTGAATATTACCATAATTCCAAAATATTTAAACAATTTATTGAAACAAAAAAACTAAAATTTCTAAATGAGGCTTTATATAGGTCAAATATGGACAAGGATATATTTTTAAATAACAGTAAGTTTTGTTGAGTTTCATTGCGATACAAATGTTTACAAGTCAATTTTAGACGTTTAAGACATTTTTTGAAGGGGGGTTTTGTATGGGGTCTAGGGTTAAATAAGGGCCGATCCTTACGAAAATCTGCAGTGTCTTTTATACTTATATAAAACTTATTTGTGCCAATAGAGAGATAATAGAATATTTGACGTAATTATGGCATAAAAAGTTCAATTCGGGAGGTACGGTTGTATGGGGGCTAGGTGAAATAATGGACCGATTTCAACCATTTTCAATAGACTACGTTCCTGTGCCAAAAAGCATGCTTGGCCCAAATTTCATCAAATTATCTTGAAAATTGCGGCCTGTACCTTGCGCACAAGGTTTACATGGACAGCCAGACAGACGGACGGACGGACATGTCTTAATCGACTCAAAAAATGATTTTGAATCGATCGGTGTACTTTAAGGTGGGTATTGGACCAATATTTTTGTATGTTACAAACATCACCACAAACGTATAATATCCTCCCCACTATATTTGACCCTAGCCCCCATACAAACCACCCTTCAAAAAATGTCTTAAACGTCTAAAATTGACTTGTAATCATTTGTATCGCAATGAAACTCAACAAAACTAACTGTTATTTAAAAATATATCCTTTTCCCAAATTTACCGAGGATCGGCCCACATTTGACCTATATAAAGCCTCATATAGAAATTTTAATTTTTTTATCAATAAATTGTTTAAATATTTTGGATTTATGGTAATATTCAACATAAAAGTTTCTTTATAAAAAATAAAAATGTTAAAAATATACTCATGGTGTAGGGTATTATATGGTCGGCCATGCCCGACTATACTTTCCTACTTGTTTTTCTTTGCATTTTCACTTTTTTACTCTCTTTAATTATTTTATTTTCATCAATTTCTTTTAGTCGTTTTTCATTTTTTTCACTGTTACACGACTTTTGCACACCACTGTAAGTTTTAATTATTAACAACATTATAGCCCAGCTCAATAGTTTTATTTCTTTGTTTTGTTTCAAAAACTCACACTTTTATCCGCCACTGTATTTTCCAAAATTAGTTTTATTTTACACACACGCTTAGAATATTCACTTAACACCATAGAATAAATTCTTTTGTTTTGTCACAACACTTTTATTTTTCACTGTATTCTTTTATTTTTTATTTTACACCGGATTAATCGTCACTTTAGTTTCAGTTTAATTTTTATTCACTTTTATTTTTTTTAATCACCCACACTTTTTATCGTCACTGGAAAAATAATTAGTTATTTTTTTATTCACCGTCGACAGTTCATTCGCACAACAGTTTTATTTTATTTTCACTATTAATTTTATATTTTATTTCACTTTTGCCCCACAGTGTAGATTTCATTTTGTTTTACACAATAGTTTCATTTAATTTATTTTTTTTTAATTTTACACTTTAATTTTGTTTTACACTTCGCTTTTGTCCCGCACTGTAATTTCTGGAAAAATAATTTTAAAATTCCTAATTTTTACCGGTAATAATTTTTAAAATTTTTTAAATTCTTTTAATTTTTATTTTAAATTATCCGTCCGTACACTTTTTACACCCACTGTATTTTCTAATTTACGTTTTTAAACTTTTTAGCAACACATTACACTAACTTAAAACACTTTCATTTTAATTTTTTGTGACACACTTTTGGAACTCATTGTATTCCAAATTTTCAATAAATTTCTATCAGCACTTTATATTTTAAACAAAACACTTTATTTTAAATTTTACACACTTAAAATCCATTTTCACTTACCTTGCACATGTCCAACTCCAGAAATTACATCAGCACCTACTAGGGTATTCAAACGATTAATCGTCAATCGGTTAATCGATCAATTTTTGACGATTAACGAATAAATGAAAATTGCTAAATTTCAAATAACAAATAAACCGAATAATTTATATCAATTAACCGATACAAATATCTTATACAAATTTCAATATAATAAATTTACCTTCTTTATTACTTTTATAATTACTTTTTTATAATAAGCAATATTTATTGGATGATTTTTATAACAACACTTCAGAAACTTTGTAATAAGTTGTTCTGATTTATCTACTTCTTAGAATGGGTTCATGCAGAATCATTTCAGATTTCTGAAAAGAAGTCTGAAAATAATGATATCGCCTTTACTTCTAGATCCAGTTTTGAGGAACAGTTTTTATATAATTTCTAATAAGTTCTTCAGCAATACGTAGTTATACACTAGATTATTAGAACGTATGAATTCTGGAACTCGTTGATAAATCTCAAAAACATAAATTTAATAGACTTAATTGCCTTATAGTGGCCTCCGGTAGGTTAGTGGTTAGTGTTCTAGTCTGGTAGACCGGAGGTGGTGAATTCGATTCCCACCCGTGGCACTGGTTAAGGAGCGCAACAGGCCCGATAGAGGTCTAAGTGTATTTCTTCGGATTTGATGTGTATACATCCTCCTTTCAAACTAACTAACTAACAATTTCTTTATATAGAAGAGGATTTCACATTAAAATAAATAATTTGTAATATTTGAGAAAAAAATTGAAAGAATTGAATTTAAAGTAGTGGAAAATTATAATTTTGTTTGTTATTGGAAGAAAATTATTGTAGAAAAGAAATAGCTAATAAAACAACATACAATTGACTCTTATTCGATTAACCGAATAATTTTGAATTATCCGATTATTAACCGGCCAACTTAAAACCCCAATTAAGTATTTGTCGAATAAACCGAATAAGACAAAAATCCGAATAATTGAATACTCTAGCACCTACCCAATAGCTAACTTTAGCCACATTCCTAAAAGAAACAAACAAAAAATGCATAAAGAATTTTGTTGACCTTGAATGAATTAAATTAATTTTTACTTACCAATATTCCACCAGAATCTGCAGCATCCTCCGTCTTTTCCTGAAAAGAAAATATAAAATAATATAAACAAGTATGAATGTATAGTCGGGCGTAGCCGACCATATGATACCCTACACCAGTCAGTATGTATGTTAAAAATGGGGATTATTTAAAAAAATAAAGCATTTGGTTTGTTTTTATACCCTACACCACTTTAGTGGGGAGTTATACCCTACACCACTTTAGTGGGGAGGGTATATTGGGTTTGTGCTGATGTTTGTAACATACAAAAATATTCATCCTATACCCACCTTAAAGTATACCAATCGGCTTAGAATCATTTTCTGAGTCGATTAAGCTATGTCCGTCCGTCTGGCTGGCTGTCCATGTAAACCTTGTGCGCAAGGTACAGGCCGCAATTTTGAAGATAATTTGATGAAATTTGGCTCACACGCTTCTTTTGGCCCAGGGACGAAGCCTATATATGGTTAAAATCGGTACATTATTTCGACTAGCCCCCATACAACCGTACCCCCCAAATAGGGCCTTTTGGCTTATAATTAATTTAAATGATCTATTATGTTAACAAAAGTCGACAAAACTTAGTTTTATAGAACTTTAAATGACACTACCGATTTTTTTAATGATCGGGCTACATTTGATCCTATCCCCCATACAAACTCCCCTTCAGAAAATGACTTAGAGGTCAAAATTCACTTACAAACACTATAAACACTTTTAAATTCTACATAAATATTATTGAAGAAGACTTAACTCCCCCTACCAACATTTTTAAGGATAGGGCCATATTTTGCCCTACTCCCCTTTGAACCCTCATGTAAAAAAATCTTTTTTTGCCAAAATAAAAGTAAAAATACTCCGAAATAAAGTTAAACAAGTAGGAAAGTATAGTCGGGCATGGCCGACCATATAATACCCTACACCATGAGTATATTTTTAAAATTTTTACTTATTATAAAATTTTTATTTTTTGTAAAGAAACTTTTATGTGGAATATTACCATAATTTCAAAATATTTAAGAAATTTATTGATAAAAAACTAAAATTTCTAAAAAGGCTATATATAGATCAAATATGGGCCGTAAATTTGGGAAAGGGATATATTTCTAAACAACAGTTAGTTTTCTTGAGTTTCATTGCGATACAAATGGTTACAAGTCAATTTTAGACGTTTAAGTCAGTTTTTGAAAGGGGGTTTGTATGGGGGCTAGGGTCAAATATAGGCCGATCCAGACGTAAATCTGCAGTGTCATTTATACTTATATAAAACATATTTGTGCCAATTTTTAGAGAGATAATAGAATATTTGACGTAATTATGGCATAAAAAGTTCAAATCGGGAGGTACGGTTGTATGGGGGCTAGGTGAAATAATGGACCGATTTCAACCATTTTCAATAGGCTTCGTCCCTGTGCCAAAAAACATGCTTGGTCCAAATTTCATCAAATTATCTTGAAAATTGTGGCCTGTACATGGACAGCCATGGACAGCCAGCCAGCCGGACAGACGGACGGACGGACATGTCTTAATCGACTCAAAAAATGATTCTGAATCGATCGGTATACTTTAAGGTGGGTATTGGACCAATATTTTTGTATGTTACAAACATCAGCACAAACGTATAATACCCTCCCCACTATAGTGGTGTAGGGTATAAAAAACAAGTATGAATGTATAGTCGGGCGTAGCCGACTATATAATACCCTACACCTGTCAGTATGTATGTTAAAAATGGGGATTATTTAAAAAAAAATAAAGCATAAAGCTCTCATAACGAACCTATACAAAAGGGAATATATAAATAGATATGATAAGATAAAATTGACATCCAATGCGGCAACAACTCCAAGATTATAT
>NC_060952.1:59335595-59413095 GCF_022045245.1 Lucilia cuprina | reverse complement strand
TCTATATATCTATCTATCTATCTATCTATATATCTATCTATCTATCTATCTATCTACCTATCGATCTATCTATCGATCTATCTATCTAGTTATCTATCTATCTATTTTAGAGTTATTGCAAAATTAAAAAAAAAAAAAAACATAAATTATATTTCACAAATTCTCATAACTAGTATACTTTATTACATACTGCACTAGTTGTACATAATTTAGAGATCTGTAATTGTACTCCTAATTTAAATGATAGATACCATAATTTTATGTGTTTAACTTACAAATACACATTTCTTATTTGTACAGACATATATTCGATAATAAGTCTTCTATATATAAATAGTTAAATTTAATTTGATTTGATTAGTAATGCGTAAATTTCATTTGACTGGATAATTACAAATAAACTTAATTATTTATAAGATTTTATGCTTCATTAACATAATAATAAACATTTTAAGACAACAATTTATTTATATATTTGTGTTAAATTTAAATGTCATAAAAGTAAGTGAAAACAAATAAAATTTATTCAAATATAAAAGCAAAAATATAACACACATACACAGATACACTGCTATATAAATTGTTATTTTTTAGTTTACAAAACAGATATTTACTCAGTTTTGAAAATATATATAATTTTAGTTTTATTTTTAATTTCACAAAAAAAATGTTATGCAAATTGTTTATTTTAATAAATAATTAATATTTTTAGATTAAAGCAGAAATTTACAAGGAAAAGAACGAAATAAATTGAAAAATGTTGGATAATTTTAAACAGAACAAAGAAGTAAACTAAAAACACAATTTAAGAGATTAAAATTGTATAATGATTTTGAAATTAAATAATTAAATATTTGTATGGCCGAATTTTATGAATAATTAAAAAACTTCTTTTGGATTAAGATATTTGAATCAACAGAATTTCTTTGAAGAAAAACATTATAGAAAGTGAAATTGTGTTGGTATTGAATGTAAATATTAGATAAGACTTATTAAAAAGTTTAAATGCATAATTAAGGAAATAAATTTTTTGACAGGTAAAAGAAAAAACCTATTATTTGTAAACAAAGTCATTAATGAGAATTTAAAAATTAATTAAAGATTTGCTTTTAAACTATAAATAATTGTTATATTTTGACCACACACTATTTATTTACTACGCCCTTCATATTAACCAACATCCTTTATACTTTTTATACCCTACACCACTATAGTGGGGAGGGTATTATGCGTTTGTGCTGAAGTTTGTAACACCCACCTTAAGACCCACCTTAAAGTATACCAATCGTCTCAGAATCACTTTCTGTGTCGATTTAGCTATGTCCGTCTGTCCGTCCGTCCGTCCGTCTGTCTGTCTGTCTGTCTGTCTGTCTGTCTGTGTGTCCATGTAAACCTTGTGCGCATGCTACAGGTCGCAATTTTCCAGATAATTTGATGAAATTTGGCACATACTCTTTTTTTGGTTCAAGGACGATTGCTATTGAAAATGGTTGAAATCGGTCCATTATTTCTCCTAGCCCCCATACAACCGTACCACTCGAATCGGGTCTTTAGGCTCATAAGTACGTTAAATGTTTTTAAGTGTCAACGAAAATCAGCAAAAATTAGTTTTATAGAACAATAATTGACAATACTAATTTTTATTGTGATCGGGCCTCATTTGACCCTAGCCCCCATACAGACTCCCCTTCAGAAAATGACTTGATGGTCAAAATTAACTTATTATTACTTATAAAATGATTAAAATCTACAACCCTATGAGCCCTCTTGTAGAAAATCTCTCATTTTTGTCAACAATAAGTAAAAATATTCCACAATAAAACAAATTAAATGCTTTATTTAAAAAAAATCAAAATTTTAACATACTGACTGGTGTAGGGTATCATATGGTCGGCAATGTCCGACTATAAATTCATACTTGTTTTTACTTGGAATCATTTATTGGTTTAAATATATTTTTATCTCAATATTCACATTCCTATCGAACAAAATATTCAATATTTATGTGCAAATATATGAACTTTAAATACTTCTATAAAAAAGTAAAAAAAAAATACTCTTGTAATAGAAATACTTTTGTTGCCTCATACATACATTATTTTATTGATATTGTGGTATTTTTCATATTACTTTTCGTTTCATTCTTACATTTTCTGCTCTAAATAAGATTATTATTTACTGAATTTATAGAATTTGTATTTTTATGTGCAAATGTCTAGACTTTTAAGTCTGAAATTTATAAATGTTACAAAATGTCAATTGATAAGTTTTATGTTCCTTTATAGTGTTTCTTTTTTTCATTCTTTATTGTCATTTTCAGATAATTCTAGTGTTTAGTAGATTCTCACATACATATTTTTCTTTTTTTTAAGTTGTTAAAGAAATATTGGAATTTTTTTTTTTTGAGATTTACAAAAAAATTAGGAACTTATGTTTTGTTCTTTTTTAAGTAAATTATATGAAAATAAATTTTAAATGAAAACATACCAACGAAACGTCGGATAGATTGAAGATGAGATAAATAATCTTTTATTTGAACAATGACCTTAAAAGCCTGTTTATAGGAAACTATATTTAATAATTGAAATAAAGCATTTGGTTTCTTTTTTTAACTTTATTTCGGAGTATTTTTACTTTTATTTTGGCAAAAAAAGATTTTTTTACAAGAGGGTTCAAAGGGGAGTAGGGCAAAATATGGTCCTATCCTTAAAAATGTTGGAAGGGGGAGTTAAGTCTTCTTCAATAATATTTATGTAAAATTTAAAAGTGTTAATAGTGTTTGTAAGTGAATTTTGACCTTTAAGTCATTTTCTGAAGGGGAGTTTGTATGGGGGATAGGATCAAATGAAGCCCGATCATTACAAAAATCGGTAATGTCATTTAAAGTTCTATAAAACTGAGTTTTGTCGACTTTTGTTAACATAATAGATCATTTAAATTAATTATAAGCCAAAAGGCCCTATTTGGTGGGTACGGTTGTATGGGGGCTAGTCGAAATAATGGACCAATTTTAACCATTTTCAATATGCTTCATCCTTGGGCCAAAAGAAGCGTGTGTGCCAAATTTCATCCAATTATCTTATTAACCTTGCGCACAAGGTTTACATGGACAGCCAGCCAGACGGACGGACATAGCTTAATCGACTCAGAAAATGATTCTAAGCCGATTGGTATACTTTAAGGTGGGTATAGGATGAATATTTTTGTATGTTACAAACATCAGCACAAACCCAATATACCCTCCCCACTAAAGTGGTGTAGGGTATAACTAATGTTTGATTTAAAACTTAAGTACTAAATTTGCAAAAAATAAAAGGAAGCTTAAAACTACTTTTGTTAAACTTAAATACTAAATTTTCTAAAAACTTAAAGCTACGTTTGTTAAAAATTAAAGCTAAAATTTAGGTAAAATTCTAAATGTTAAAACAAATCCTAAAACTAAATTTGTTAAAAGCTTAAAAACTACAATTGTTAAAACTTAAAATTAAATTTGGCTAAGATTTAAAATTAAATTTGATTAAAATTTAAAACTAAAGTTTGCTAATATTTAAAATTTAATTTAAACATTAACAATTTGTTATAATGTTTAAATGAAATTTTAAAAATTTGTTATCATTAATATGATTGGATAACTTATAACTAATCGGCGGTAAGTAGGGTGATTAAATGTTTGCAGGGAAGATCTGGGACGTCAAAGAATATGGGCCATAATTTGTGTATAGGTATGACCGTAAGGAGATGCAGGACTACTTTGAGTCCCCTTGACTAAAAAAACTTGAGCTGGTATGATTTTTGTGTCAGTGTGTGTTTTTATGGTCCAGGTTGGCGGCAAGAACCACCCCATTCGGCGAGCTCCAAGCACGGCAAACGCGAGCATACCAGCGCCGCTAGCAATCTGGCCACACTGTCCCTATTTGTTTATTTTGTTTTCGTTTATACAAAAAGATGTCACATCACACCACTACAGCTTTTTAGGATATACGTTTAAATTCTGTCAGTTAAGCATGTCTAGGTGAAGTGAATTATTAAACAAAGAAATGGGTTTCACTTTTTATACCCTACACCACTATAGTGGGGATGTTTGTGCTGATGTTTGTAACATACAAAAATATTGGTCCAATACCCGATCGATTCAGAATCATTTTTTGAGTCGATTAAGATATGTCCGTCCGTCTGTCTGGCTGGCTGTCTATGTAAACCTTGTGCGCAAAGTACAGGCCGCAATTTTCAAGATAATTTGATGAAATTTGAACCAAGCATGTTTTAGGCACAGGGACGGTTGTATGGGGGCTAGTCGAAATAATGGACCGATATTACCCATTTTCAATAGGCTTCGTCCTTGTGCTAAAAAAGGCGTGTGTGCCAAATTTAATCCCATTTTCAATAGGCTTCGTCCTTGGGCTAAAAAAGGCGTGTGTGCCAAATTTAATCCAATTTTGAAGACAGTACGTTCTTAAAAAACCGAAATTTAACTCCGATTTCTTAAGACTTACAACATAAACTTTAAAATTTGTATAATTCTATATATTTCCTTTAATTTAAACAGGTTTTCCAAATACTCCGATTTCTAAAGCATACAATAATGCTACAAATCATATCTTGATATACTCGATACAATAACCATGTTTTATAGATCGAACATTTTCTTTGTTCTAGCAACAAATTAAGATGTATTCGTGTTCAAAATTGTTAAATTCGTATTCATACTACCAATTGAGCCTGATTTAATATAAAAATTATACTATTTTGGACAGTTATTGACATGGTCACCATTGCACGATTATTGGTAGCATTAAGGAGTGTGTAATGGATGATTGGAACCAAAAAACTTGTTTTAATAAATGGATACTAGTACAAATATTATTAATATCGCATTTTAAGATATACATTTTTGGAAATCGCCGTTAAATATCGAATTTGAACGCTATACTATGTTACAAACGGCAATGTTCCGCAATGGATTGCAATTATTGTAAAGAAACAATTAATTTAAAAGTTAAAATATCGTCTTCCAATGCATCATAATGCATTAAATATTCGGTCAAAAATTCCGGGGTTTAAATAATCAGATGTTCTTAAATAGGAAAAAATGTTCCTATAAACAATATTCTGATCAGTTAACAAAAATTTAAATTTTTCGGAACAAAAAGGAAATGTTTTCCATGTTTTAGTATACAGAATATTTTATTATAAAATAATTACAATCATTTTCATTCATTGATCCTGTGCCCATGTTCTGTAACTTTCCAGACGAGAAAAAAGCATTAAAATATTAGATTCATTCACTTTTTAGTTGCGTGATTTAAATAATTTTTAAACTGAACACATTACAATTAGGGTTCTATAAATCGACTTTCGAATAATAGAACAATCGACTTTTTGTCGAAAGTCGAAGACGACTATTTTGTTACAAAAAAGTCTATAACTCGATTATCGTCTATGAAAAAAGTCGACTTTGTAAAGTCTAAAAGTCGGAAAAAATTAGAAAAAAGTCGAAAATAGTCAAAAATTTTTAAAAAGTTGAAAAATAGTCACAAACTCTAAATTAGTCGGAAAAACTAGAAAAAAGTAAAAAAATAAGCGAAAAAAAGTAAAAAACAGTCAAAAAGTCGGAAAATTTAAAAAAAAGTGAAAAAAGTCGACTATTTATAAAATACTAAAAGTTGTCTAAATGAAAAAGTCGAAAAATCGACTTTGCATAAAATGCAAAAAGTCGACTTTTAACTAAATGCATCTCCAATAACCATCTCGAATAATAAATAGTCAATCTATATAAATGCAGTCCATAAAAACAATATTTTTATACCCTCCACCACCATCAGTGGTGATAGAGGGTATAAATAACTTTGCCATTCCGTGTGTAACACCAAGAAATATTTATCTGAGACCCATCAAAGTATATATATTCTGGGTCCCTATCACATTTTGAGTCGATTTAGCTATGTCCATCTGTCTGTATAAAACATGCTCACGATAAAACGAATCAATAGAATTTAAACAAATTCAAATTCTTAAGTTGTTTGGTATTGAAAATAGACAAAATCGGTTCACATCACAAAGTTATGAATCAAAATTTGAAACAACCTCGAAAAAAATAAGTATTTTTTACACATTCTGATGTATATTTTTCTCGAAAACTATGCAAGATAATTCCATAAAAATCGGCATACATTCGCTTCCGCATAAGAGCTTAATCTCTGTACATATTCCCGAAAATTTGGTTTTTTGTTAATAACTTCCGTCGTAATGTCGATATCTTCAAAAATTTTAGAAATAAAAATCTTATGTCAATAGAATTTATCCAAAGGAAAAATTTTTTGGATGGGTCCATAATTGGTCATAGCTCCCATATAAGGTCCCCTCCCGAAAATCACTTAAACGCACATAACTCATTACTAATTTAAGATATCCATATAAAACTTAGTACAAATATTGCTCTTATATACAGAAATATAACCATGATTTTTTTTTGATCGGTCCATAATTGGTAATAGCTCCATACAAGGTCCCTTCCCGAAAACCACTTAAACGCATAACTCATTACTAAATTAAGATATCCATATAAAGTTTGGCACAAGAGTTGTTCTCACATAAAGAAATATTACTAAGACCTTTTTCCGATCGGTCCATAATTGGTCATAGCTCCCATACAAGTTCCCCTCCCGAAAAACACTTAAAGGAGTATATATTACTCATATACAAAAAAATATTTCTAAGAAATTTTTTTCCATCGGTCCATAACTGGTCATAGCTCCCATACAAGGTCCCCTCCCGAAAATAACTAAAACGCACATAACTCATTACTAAATTAAGATATCCATATACAGAGAAATAATATTGTGAAATGTTTTTCCGATCGGTCCATAATTGATCATGTAAGGTCCCTTTTAGAAAAACACACATACAAGGTTTCCTTTCGAAAATCAGAAAAAACACACATAACTCATAACCAAATATTTATATCCATACATTTAGCAAAAATATTGCTCTTATATAGATAAATTCACTATAAAATTGTTTTACGACCGGTCCATATTTGGTCATAGCTCTCATACTAGGGCCAGAAAATCACTTAAATTCACAATATTTATTACCAAGTAATGATGTAGAGACAGAAATCTTAAATTTTGTCTTTATATAGATAATTGGACATAACACCTATACGAAGTCCTTTTACGAAAATCTCTTCAACGCACATTACCTATTACCAAATAAAGCTATTGATACATAATTTTGTAAAAATATTAGTTTTGTATACAAAAATTCTATTTCTCCTACGCTAGGTCCAGCCCCTAAAAGCGCTTTAACCGTATTTAAAGAGCATATCATTACCCATATTGACCATATCAAATATAAGCACTTGAGATTTATCTCAGAAACTGCAACAGTTAGAGTGATCAAATTCTGAGCACATCCATACGCAAATTTGGATAAAAAATGAGCAGCCTAGAAACAGGGAGCGTGACACCGCCTCATATGCATATTTTAATTAATGCATCTCCCAAGGCCATTTCGGCAGATAAGACCCCTAGGCACATAACACCTGCTAGAAGGGCTTCCTACAGCGGCGCTCCGCCGCCAAGATTTTGGGGTGCTTAGCTGGTAAACCAGCAGAGTCGCTCACCGAAGAGGGAAGTCCTCTATCCAATGGGCTAAGGAAAAACTGGCTGTTCTGGAGAAAAATCCCCCCTCAACGTTCTGAAGAGGATATCAATTTTCAGGGCCAGCAGTCCGGGACAAAATGTCCAAAACCATCACCCCCTGGACTGCTGGAACAGGATGATCTCGATCCTGAAAAATCTTCTGCATAGATGTCATGCGACGAGACTGATGTCTCACTCAGTCAAAGCACCACTAAATCAACCTCTCCGTTGGTTAAGAGCTTCTTTGACGGAGTGGAACTGTCAGTTGACGAGGACGATATCCTTGCCTTAGACAAGGAGGACGCCAACGTCACAGTGTTGCACTTTGACACAAAAGGAGATGGTGAGAGTAACTCAAATTAATCTCCACCACTCCAAAGCAGCCTCGGCTGCTCTGCTCCTCCGTATGGGCGTTAGCGGGGAGGAGCTTGCCTTAGTCCAGGAACCCCGGATCCACCAAGAAAGGGTGAGCGGACTGCGCTCGAAAAGCTATAAGCTACTATATCAAAGAAGATCTGGTAAGATTAGATACCGTAGTAGCCACATGGGAGACCAGTGTAGGTGCTATATTGGTAATAACCGCGTATATGGCTCACGACTACAGCGACCAGCCACCGAACAACTTGGTCCGCAGATCTATTGAGATGGCTAACTCGAAGAGAATGCCGATCATTATGGGGGCTGATGTAAATGCCCACCACACTGTCTGGGGAAGCTCGGACATAAACGCTAGAGGTGAGTCATTATTTAACTTGATATTCCAAATACAGGATCCGAACCGACCTTTATTGTTTCAAACAGAAGGGAAGTTCTTGATATCACAATAATCGCTCCAAAATGTACCGATTATTAAGAATATATCGAACATAGAAAATGGGGTGGAAACGATAAATGTCGCTTTCGAATACGCGACTTCACTGGCATGTGAACAAAAGACCTACAATGGCAGAGGCAAACCTTCATGGTGGTCTGCGGATATTGCGAAATCTCAAAGAGAATCGCGAAGGCTATTTAACGAGGCAAAGAAAACAGGAGACTGGATTTCTTACAAGACCTCTGTAAATAGATTCAAAAATCTGATAAGAAATGCAAAGCGCAAATCTTGGAGAATCTTCTGAAGCGGCGTGGAAGGATCCTCCGAGACCAGTCGACTTCGCAAAGTCTTATCGTCAACTCCTCCAGTCCCGAGTTTCATTCAGAAACCATGCGGAAACTGGACTACCAGCAGCCAGGAAACCTTGGAAGTTCTAATGGCTACGCATTTTCCAGGCTGTCAATCTCCTGAAAACGGAATTGACATGCTGCTCTCAAATCTCCCAGCTGATACCAAAATATCCATAAATGAAGATAGGATCAACTTGGCAATTAAGAGTTTTGACCCATTTAAATCACCGGGTCCTGATGGTATTATACCTGCGGATTTGCAACACAATGCTGTCCATCTAATGCCTTGGCTAATTCGGTTATATACTGCCTGCCTCAAATGGTCGTATATACCAGAACCCTGGACCAAGTGCAAAGTGGTCTTCATACCGAAGGGAGGAAAGACCTCTCACACGAAGTCAAAGGACTTCAGACCAATTAGTCTGTGCTCCTTTCTTCTTAAAACACTGGAAAGGATCATTGATATACATCTGAGAATGAATACCAATCCTGACCTCTTATCAGAGTCCCAAAATGCCTATAAGAAAGGTAAATCCGTTGAGATTGCGTACACACTTGTTGCCTTCCTCGATATTGACGGGGCTTTTAATAATGTACACCCTGAGTCGATAATATCGGCTCTACATGGCTTGGGAATAAACCAGCCTATTCAAGCTTTCATAAAGAGACTATTGACTAAAAGGGTCATCGTCTCGGAAATGGGAGCAGCAACTGTCACGAAAGTGGGTAGTTGCGGAACCCCACAAGGTGGAGTTCTGTCTCCATTACTATGGAATCTTGCCCTGAATCCCCTTCTCATGGAACTTAGGTCCAAGGGATTCGGGGTCATTGCGTATGGACTACGTGTCTGTCGTAGTATCTGGAAAGTATCTGGACACTACATCGCACAGAATGGAATCTGCTCTTAGATCACTCAGTACTTGGGGTAGAAATAGTGGACTAAGTGTAAATCCAGCCAAAACGGAACTTGTTCTTTTCACCAGGAAATACAAGTTACCCACTTTCACTCTCCCTCACTTAAATGGGGTTGAGTTAGAGTTATCTGATAGTGCAAAATATCTAGGAGTCATACTGGATTCAAAACTAGGGTGTGTTTCAAAATTATAAGAACAAGTATATTTTCGAATTTCTCTTCAAGTATTGAATGGATCTACAAAAAATTTGTATAAATTTTACATCATTTTATATTTTCGAAGGAAAAAAGTGGAATCCAGATAAAAAATAAGGATATTGGAGAGATATGAGCAAGGATTCCTTATACTTTCCCAAGAGAAATTTTGGCGATGGTTTGCTGATGGTTAGTGCAGCTTTTTGCTCCTTTTTGTCTGACTCCAATTCCAATTTTATTCATGTAAAATTAACAGCACGTCCTACGCCAGAACTCTAGAAATTAATTTTGTGCTTTTCATGACACAAAGTCCAACAAAAAACTAAATTTTCAAAAAGAAAATGCTTTATACCCAACATAAGATTTTTCAAAAACTGGTTTAACACCAAAAATTCACCTGCTTTAGAGTGGTCAGCAGTGCTAACTAGATGTAAAGTCCACGGAAAGTCTTTAGGGGATAAAACCCAATCGAGTTTACTTAGGAAGTGAACGTACAAAAGCCAGGAATCATCAAATATTGATCAAAATATAATAAAAACTTTAGTAAAAAGTGTGAATTCTGGAATATTTAATCTTCTAAAATATAAGGGAGTCCGAATTACCACATAATTTTTTAAAATTGTGTTTAATTTTTAAAAAATAATGAAGTGTTTTTATAATTTTGAAACACAGACAAACTTGTTATTTGAAAAATATTAGAAATTACGAAAGAGATGGAGATGAATTGCACATCGATAAAAAGCACGTTCAAAGATGATCATGTTTCCAAAATAATTTATAAAATTTATTAAATATTTTAAAGAAAAATATTATAATAAAAAGTGTTCTTATAATTCTGAAACACACCTTATCATGGCATTTGAACACTCAAGCCAGAGTGAACAAAGCGGCTGCGCAGTAATTTGGCTCAGGTTCTATCAAATATATCAGGAAGATTTTAGAATTTATACCGACAATCAGGCTGCCCTAAGGGCGATAAGTGGTATCTATACAACATCACACCTGGTCCTAGAATGCCGGACATCTCTAAACGAGATGGCGAAACATTCCACAGTGGAACTGTATTGGATTCTAGCTTACGACAGATACCTGGCAATACCATCGCGGACTCTCTTGCTAAAGTGGTTTCCTCACTAGCAACAGAGTACACCGACAATTTTGTTGGCATTCCGCTTTCAAGCTGTCTAGATGAAGAGGAAGAAGAGAGTACTGTTCACTTCCTCTGTCAGTGTCCTGCCCTAGCGGAAAATAGACTGAATCTGCTAGGAGCAAATGTCATGCATGACTTAACGGATCTATCTGAGGCTGACATCCAAAGGATGGACTCCTTTATTCGTGCAACTAAATGGTTTGGATAGGAAACCAGAGTAGTTGGGTCGAAGTGTAATAATACGCCGACCATTTTCTTCCCTTTTTCAGGTATCACAAAGGGATCACAACATGGACCCAAGTGTGCCCCTAATGCGAACAGCAAGGGACAGCCTGCTAACCTAACCTATATACAATTTGTACAAATATAGTATTTACAATTTTCGCATATGTATACGTCGAATTTGGTCTTTTTTAGGCAACCACATTGACAACAAAATCGTGTTTAGTCTCCTTGATGTCTTTATAGCAATCTCTTCATTTCCTTTCTGAAATCGTTAGGATTGGCTAAATTATTTAAAGGCTCATTTTTGCAGAGTACATTAAAACAAAAATTCCACAACCAACGGCATCTTTCTGTAAGTCCCTGTTAGAGATCTCTTTATATTTCACAAGGTTGCATTTTTACGAAAGTATTATTTTCAATATTTTCTCGGACATTTGCAATTTTCTTCTCTATCTGAGATGCATGCATTTTCGTAGGCTTAATTAATTTTCGTTTAATTATGTCTACTTTTCCCCATGTCTCCTTAGGTTCAGTTTTAGCTGTAATGTCTGTTAAACTATATCTGTGTTCTTTTTCCATTATTTTTTTTTGCATAAAGAATGCAAATTCAACGGGAGCACAACTTATATGTTCTCCTGAAGGGTCAACATGTATACCCATTACGTTTGTCCAAAGGACAATGAATGCGCAATATTTAAAAACTAAAAACATATATAAGTTTTCGTTACAATGCGGATTTAAGGTACTAAAAGTCGTAACTGTTTTCAATGTATGTTTTATTTCATTATGAATTTTCAAAAACATTTTTCAAAATGAACTATTCATTGCTATAGATTCTAAATAATCAATTTTTTCATCGCCTTGCTACTGCTACCGCTACCAACTTCTGTTGCAAATTGACGCAATATTTAGAAACTTGATTCGAAAGCCGTAGACTTATATGGAGAAAACAAAATAATAAAAATATGTTTAAACCATCGCTGGCATTCTTCTACTGTGGTAAAATTGAATGCTGCTATTAAAGCATTCTTAAGAAAGTGTCTCAAAAAATTGTTTTTGCCCAATCTTGAATTTAAATCTTTGCAAATTATGTATATGTAAGGCATTTGTAGTATTGCAAAACAAGAAAATCTGGTTTAAGTTTTGGGTTACAATTTAAGTTTTTTGGAAGTGTAGCCCAAGCTTCAAGGTACTCTAATATAGTTTGATTATTAAAGCTGTTTAATACTGCACCATATAATGCGGAACTAAATCAGTACAAACTCTTTTCCAATTAGGCCATCTCAATTGATTTTTTGTTTTCTTCCCATTAGTAGACAATTTTATTCTGTCTAAAAAATAACAAATCTCAGTGAGATTATGGCAAGAAAGAATGGCTTCCGCTATAGGCAGTACTTTTTTAGTTTCGAATTTCAAATAACTAACTTATAGGTTAAAACTTTTTTGGGATTTTTAAAACTTTTTTGGGAATTAAGGGATTTCTAATAAGAAAATTCGAAATTTTTATTTAATTTTGGATTTTGAGTAAAAAAATCTGTAAAATTTCATCAAAAAATATTCATAAATAAAATTTTTATTGCAATTTGAAAAATTTGTATCTTCGCAAAAACTGAATAAAAAACATTTTTAAATTTTTTTTTAAGTATTCCGCGAATTTTTTAATTTTCAAAAATTATATGTATATAGTTTTGAAAAATAGACAAAATTATCTTTCCATTGATACATAACATGCCTAATGTTTTTTAAGTGACAAATTAATTAGGGAAAACTCAACATATATTAAAAAATACATATGTGGTGATAAAATTCAGAATTTTTGAATATTTCCAAGCAAAAGTCAATAAATGAGGGAACATTACAATATGGAATATCCCCCCTACATGCTCGCATACAACTTCTGGAACATTTCCTACATTTAGCATATGATTTAAAGTACAGGAGCATACCGGAAAATGCAAACAAAAGTGCAAATAACAATAAGGAGTTAATGGAAATGAGAACCAGTGAGAAAAGAAGAATTCAAGAGGAATTTAAAAAGCGGATGGGATTAAATATTGATAAACCACTCACAGGATATGGAAGCACAAACGATGGTAATACCGCTAGACGTTTTTTAAAACATTTTGAAACTACTTCCGAAATAACCGGAATTAATATGGATTTACTGCAAAAGGTCAGTATTATTCTAATGGCGATAATTAGCAAGCATAAAGTGGACGCAACAAAATTTGGAGAGTATTCTACAAAAGTTTCTAAATTACTTTTGGAATTATATCCCAGGAAAGAAATGACATCTACAGTTCACAAGATATTATGTCATGGAAAGGTCATCATAAAGCATAATATTCTGCCTTTAGGAGAGCTTACAGAAGAACCCCAAGAATCGAGGAATAGAGACTTTAAACATATTCATCAGTTTAGCTCAAGGAAGTGTTCTAGGCAGTCTCAAAATGAAGATATTTTTAATAATCTGATTCTATCTTCTGATCCATTTTTATCTACTATAAGGAAACGTTGGATTTGCTACAAAATGTTAGCATTTGAAAATATTCATGAATTTAAAGATTTACTTTATCTTTTAGATATGGACTACTGTGATACCGATTATTTTACAAAATTATATTAATTTATAAAAAAATAAATAAAGACTATTTTTATATAAAATAAATACTTGTTAATTTTTTTAGGGATAAAGAATAAAAGATAAATCGTAAAAAAGTGGCTTTAAAAATTCATAAATATATAGGTAGTAAAAAATACCTAACAAATGTATGGATAAAAATAAAAGTACTAGGTAAATTCTCTAAAAGATGTTGAGTTTTCCCTAATTAATTTGTCACTTAAAAAACATTAGGTGGGCATGTTATATATTTTGAAAATTAAAAATTTTTGAAAATTAAAAATTTTTGAAAATTAAAAAATCTTAAAAATGTTTTTTATTCAGTTTTTGCGAAGATACAAATTTTTCAAATTGCAATAAAAATTTTATTTATGAATATTTTTTTATGAAATTTTACAGTTAGGTAGATTTTTTTACTCAAAATCCAAAATTAAATAAAAATTTTACAATTAGGTAGATTTTTTACTCAAAATCCAAAATTAAATATAAGTTTCGAATTTTCTTATTAAAAATCCCGGAATTCCCAAAATAGTTTTAAAAATTCCAAAAATTGAATTTTTTTGCCTATTATATCCATACCAGGGGCGGGGTTATCGAAACCCGTTACAAAATGAGTGATATTGGGTCATATAAAACAGGTCACTATAATTTGATATCGACTATGCGATTTGAGAATTTTTGCTCAAAATTGAATTTTCCATAAAAAATAAGGTTTTTTTGCATGTTTTGTTTCATTTATCGTATTTTATGTAAAGTCAGCTTTCCCAAAAGTATAAATTCTATACGCATCTTAGAAACTTTTTAGATAACTTAAAAAGAAAAAGATACCTTTTTCCCAAAAACTAGCAAAAAACGCCTTTTTTAATTTTTTAAATTAAAATGCCTATAACTTTGGACTCAGTCATGATTTTTACATAATTCTTTTACTGCTTGATATAAAAACTTGTTGTTAAGCGAATAAAAAAAACATGGCGAAAATCGGGAATATTTGGACCCGCTATTATCAAAAACTAAAGTAAGGACGGTAAAAATTTTAAAATTTTAATATTCAAATGCGAATATCTCCTAAACTATAAGAGATAATTTACTCTTACATTTTTTATAGCACTCGATGAGGAGATTCTATATACGAATTTTTTTAAATCGGATCTCAAATGAAGAAATTCTTTGTGCACACCAAATTTCTTTGTGCACACCAAATTTCATTAAAATCGGATTAACCGTTTAGATGTTACCGAATTATTACCCTCTTCTTTTCCTATACCACTGTGTGCTGTTCATGACATAGATAAGATTTTATCCATTCCTAACAGCAGTTGGTAAAACCCATTAAGTACAATTTATGTAAAAGAAGATGGTGGTAAACTTTGTCTTAGGCTTTGCAAAAATTAGTGTATATGACATCATTATAGAGTTCACTTATGAAGCCATTATTAATCATCGTTGTAAGTTCTAATAAATTAGTTGTAGTCGAAAATCCTTTATGATCCCATCAGGTTCACTGATGTATTGGATAAATAGAAGTTTAAATCATTGTAATTAGTCTTCTTAAAACAGTATTCTTTTATATTATTACGATTTTTATTTTCTTTAACAGAAATTGAATAGTTACAGTTAACTTCAATAGCAGGGTGATGACGATTTTCAGGTTTAGTGATAGGGTGATGGATGATCAGGGAACAATCTTTAGGTTCATTTACGAATACCAAATCAATCAGTTTATTAGAGTTATTTAATATTGTTTAAGAATTCTTTGTTAATACGAATAACAATTATCGTAACCAAAAAATTTTTATTGGTTACATTTTTATACCCTCCACCAGCATTAGTAGTGATATGGGGTATATATAAGTTTGTCATTCCGTATGTAACACCAAAAATATCATTCCGAGACCCAACACAGTATATATATTCTGGGTCATTATGAAATTCTGTGTCTATTTAGCTATGTCCGTCTGTCTGTCTCTGTAAAACACGCTCACGTTAAAACGAAGCAATAGAAATTAACGAAATTCAGCCAAAATATTCATTATTACCCGGTACAGTTTGGTATTGAAAATGAGCAAAATCGGTTCACATCATTAAAAGTTATGAATCAAAATTTAATACAACTCCGAAAAAATAAGCATTTTTTACACATTCTTATGTAATTTTTTTCGAAAACTGTGCAAGATAATTTCATGAAAAGCATCACACCTTGATTATTGCTAAAAATTGAACAGAATCGGTCCATAATTTCATATGCCTCCCATACAAAAGTACATATTCCCGGAAAATGAGTTTTTTGTTAATAAATTCCGTCAGAATGTTGATATCTTCACAAAATTTTACAAATTAATAAGATTTTAATTTGTAAAATTTTGTGAAGATATCAACATTCTGACGGAATTTAAATATCGTTAAAGCATATCTTAGGGTGCTATAAAATATAAAAGAAAATGGGATTTGTAATGTTCAATAAATATTTTAATTGTAAGATTTAAGCCGTTTAAATCTAGGTGTTTTTCTATTTAAGACATGAGAAAACTTATTTCTACAAATATTTGTTCAACTAAAAAAGTAGCTAGTGGAGGGTATTTAAGATTCGGCTCGGCCGAATATAGCACTTTAACTTGTTTTCAAATATCTTTGGCAAAGTAAATAAAATGGCCAGTTATGCAACAAATGTCTATTTATTTTATAAATAAAATATAATTAAATTAATTTGCCTCTTAATTTCGTTAATATTTATATGGACCAAAAAATATATTAAATAAATTTTGGTTATCTATAACCAAAAAAATATTGGTTGCTAAATAACAGTTATTCATAACCAAAAAAATATATTTATCATGTTATTTGGTTACGGAGACCTAAAGAATATAAATCTTATAATAAAGGTTAAAAAGTCCTTAAATAAAATAAAGGGATTTTTTGCGTAACCTTTTTTCGATAGAAAAAAAATAACAATTATTTTCAGTCCCTGATTTTGATATATTAAATTTTATTGGCTATCATGTTTGTTTATCAGTTTTTTGAAAGATTTGTGGAGCGGGAAGGCAATTGAGCAGTGTTAGACGGTTTTTGGTGGACATATTCACGAATCAATGCATTCTCAGGCCAGAAATTAGGAATAAGTAAGTGGTCAAATATTTCAGAAGGCGCCATTACCTTAAATAATGCAACAGTTATCGGCTGCGAATATTTGAATTTATGGATTGTAATATTGACTTCATGATTTAATTTAGTTTTGATATAATATTCAATATCGTCTGTTGAAGTATCGAAATCAAAATGTAAAATGAAAATAGTCTTCTTAGGTAGAACAACTCTGAGAGGATGAATGCTGTCAGAAGCTCTAGTTGGTTGAACAACTGGTAGTTTTTCAGAAATAGCTGTGTCAATAGCTATCGCGTTCATAGTTGCGAATTCCATAGGGGAACGGGGATGATTTTCTGATCCAACAACATTATCCTCAGTAAGGAAATAAGGATTCAAATTCAGGTACATATGTATTTCGTAGATTCATATTGATATCGGACGAGGATGTTAATCCAGAAGAATGTGGGTAGGTAATATGCGGTACTGCAGCTCCAAAATTAGTCTTCTTCCGTTTAGAAGATAGAGTATTTACGGATGATGAAAATTTTTCCAAATTTGGGTATTTGGTAAATAATTCGCCAAATTTAACGAATTTAGTTTGCAATGAAATAAATTCCTTATAAATCTTGTCAAATTCATTTTTATAATTTTTAAAAAAGGTTATAAAATTCAACATTTACGTTTTTGTAGTTTGGAAAAGTCCATTGCAGGGATTTTTGGTGATCTGCAAGAGCATCGGCGTCACGAGATTTTAGGCCACTACACTTTAAGTGGTAGCCAACAGGATACCATACGGTCATTGCTAGAAATTTGACAGTTTTCGTTAAAACATTCAATAATTGTTTAAGGTTGGACTACACAGCAAATTATGTATGTATGTATGTATGTATGTATGTATGTATGTATGTATGTATGTATGTATGTATGTATGTATGTATGTATGTATCTTATATTTTGGAGTACGCAGTTTTTATAACAAAATATTATGTGTATTTATTGAGAAATTTCAGCGTTCTTGGTTATACGAATACATCCTCTGTTATCTTCACAGATAGTAACTGCTTTTTCTTCTGAAAGTATATGAAGATCTATTAATATACCTCTGATCCAAATAGCTTCAGAAACCGCAAGACTAAGAGCAATATATTCGGCTTCACTGTCTGTTTCTTACTGCTCCAGTGCAACCAAATACTTAAAATATAACCGCTTAGGGATTTTCTATCTTCAGAATCTGCATCATTGTCATCAAAATGTCTTGAATAAATTAGTTTTAAATCTTTTAAGCCTTTGATATAACGAACTATACGTTTTCAATTTGTCCAATGATTGTTTTGAAATCTTCCCATATACCCAATCTTGTTACATAAGTATATCTGGTCGAACACTTAACATCAGGTACATTAAACTGCCCAACATTTCACGATATGGATTCTTAGTTTGTATATTTGATTTATTTTGAGAAAAACATAAACCTTTTTCCATAGGAGTTTTTGCATAATTCAAGTTCATCATTGATTCAAGATCATCTTTAATAGCTTCTAACCCCATAGGTTTGTCGGGATTGTTCTCAATATCTTTGAAAGATTCGGGTTCTGTGAAATTACAACCAGAAATTGCGGAATTTGCATAACCTGTAATATAGCCTAGAATCTTGTTTTTCAACCTTTCGCTTCTTCTAGGTTCGGTTATCACCTCTTCTTCTTTCTCACTAGAATTTTCATTAGAATCATCATTTTCAATATTAGGATTTTCATTAATTGGTTCTTCTTCATTATCTTCCACAGAAATGACACAGGCATTATCAATATTATCCCCCTCTTGTTCGTTTCCTTGATATAAAATTAAAACATTTTGTTTGGGATCTTCTTCTTTTTCTTCCTTAAATGGAAATGATTACTCATTAAAACGAACATCTCTAGCTGTAATTATTGTTTTCTTTTTCTGATGCCATAATCTACAGTAGTTTTGACTTACCTGTATTTCACTTAAGAGCATTTTGCATATAAGTGCACAAAATATGTGTTTCGTATATTTATTTTACCAAATTTCACATAAATTCTTTAAGTTAAGTGCATTGTTCATATCTGCACATTTAAGATAAGTGCCTAATTCTTTTGGGAGCAATAGCTAGTTTTCATAAAAAATTCATTTAGCTGCCTAATACTTGATTAAATCAAAACAAAATCAGAAAAAAAATATTTTGAACAAAAAAATGTTGTAAACTTCACAATAATATTAAAAGTTGCAATATTAGCAAATTTGTTGTTATTTTTAGACGAAAAAATCGCAAAGCTCTAATTGAAAATCTTAGCTGTCAACACTGATTTATTGTTTTGTTTATAAAAAATGTAAACAAATTAATCTTAAAATATAAATGTAATATATCTACTGTGAACCGCATTTTGAAAAAGAAAGATGAAATATATAAAGCTTCTGGTACAAATAATATGAAGAAAAAAGGAACAGAAAAGGCATCCATGATAATGTTGAAAGGGCACTGGCACTTTGGTTCGATCAGCAAAGAAGTAAAGGTGCTATTGTAAGTAGCATAGTGCTCTTAAAAAAAGCCAAAGAATTTGCAGTAGATCTGGGAGAAGACTTTGATTCGGGTAGCAATTGGCTATTTAGGTGGAAGAAACGTCAAAATATTAAAATTGGTGCAATTCACGGCGAGGCATCAGACAACAATGCTGACAGTGCAAACAACTATATTGAAAACATTTTGCCGGACCTTTTAAAAGATTATTCACCGGAAAATATAATAAATGCTGACGAGAGTGCCCTTTACTATAAAGCGCTGCCAGATGTTCAACCAGTTGGCCACAAAAGTCAAAAAGTAAGGCTGACTTTATTATTTATTTGTAATGCAACTGGGACATTCAAAAAGGTGTACACAATTGGAAAAGCAAAAAATCCACGGTGCTTGAAAGGTTTAAATCCACCTGTACCATATTTTTCTAACAAAAAGGCATGGATGACATCCACTTTGTGGCAAGAAATACTACACACGTTGGACATGGAAATAAAAAAAATGAATCGAAAAATTGTTTTAGTTGTTGACAATGCCAGCTGTCATAAGACGGTAATCTTGGAGAATGTAGTCGTACATTTTCTACCTCCAAACACAACAGCCCTAATTCAACCGTTGGACCAGGGCATAATTTCGACATTTAAGGCTTATTATAGACAAATAATTGTCAGTAAACAAATTTCGGCATTAGAGAGGGATATGTCTGTAAAAGATTTTTACAAATCTATATCCCTTCTGGACGCACTTTATTTCATTAAACGGTCTTGGAGATTAGTGACGCCGTCATGTATTTCAAATTGTTTCCGTAAAGTAAATTAGCAAAATAATAATATTCATATTTTATAATTACATTCTCTATATTTTTAGGCTGGATTTATTATTACGCTTCCAGAAAATGATATTGAAATCAATGAAGAATTTAATCTCTCAAATATTATGCCTGACAGAGTGGAATACATACACTGTAATGACGATGTTGACTGCTATGGACATTTAACTGAAACCGAAATAATTGATGTTATCGGAAATGACAACTCAGATATTGGCATAGAAAACGTAAGATGAAGAAGATGAGGAGGTAGATATAGTCCCTTCACTGGAAGAAGCTTTAAAAGCATTAAATATTGTTCAAAAGTTTTGTTTTTTTAAAGTATTGATTTACCCATTGACCAAATAGAAACAGAAATGGTAAAATACATACATAGTATGTACATATATGAACTAAACGATCTCCAACCTTATTTTAATGTTTTTTTGTTACTTAAATGAATAAGTATTAGTTCTTTTAGTTAATTTTTTTTATAAGAAATGTGTTTTTCTTTTAATAAATATGAAATGAATTAAAAATAATACCTACAAACATGTTAGTTTTTATTTCATAAAAATTATTTGCTGTTAGCTGCTTTTTTGGGCAGTAAAATTAAATGAACTTACCAGCATCAATGTGCAGGTAAGTGCATTAAAATTAACTGCATTTTTGACTTATCTGCACAAAATATCGTGCAAAAGTTGGATGTGCAGGTATATCAAAATTACTGTATAACCATTTGGAATATAACCCATCATTACCATTTTAACCGATTTACTATACAATTTCTTTCTCTTTTGTTGTGGAACCCAAACATCAGCTTTGCAGCCAAAAACTCTTAATTTTAAAATATCTGACTTTCTATTATACCATATCTCAGCAGGAGTTTTCCTGTCATCCATAGCTTTACTTGGGATCTATTTATCAAGTATGTTGCTGTTAAAGCAGTGGGGTGAGCCTGCTTTAACAGCAACATACTTGATAAAACTTTGGCGCATTTGCCTCAACTATTATTGATCGCATCTTTTCCACTAAAGTTCGATTAAACCTCTCAGCTACTCCATTTTGCTGGGGAGTAAATGCTACAATTGTTTGAATTTGTATTCCCTTTCCTTTAAAATATTCTTTAGCCTCATTTAATGAGTACTCGACTGGTCTACAGTTACCATAGCAATCGGAACATTATGCAACGCAGTTGCCATTGATTCATATTTAACAAAATTTTGAAAAACCTCGGATTTCTTTATACCCTACACCACTTTAGTGGGGAGGGTATATTGGGTTTGTGCTGATGTTTGTAACATACAAAAATATTCGTCCTATACCTTAAAGTATACCAATCGGCTTAGAATCATTTTCTGAGTCGATTAAGCTATGTCCGTCCGTCCGTCTGGCTGGCTGGCTGTCCATGTAAACCTTGTGCGCAAGGTACAGGTCGCAATTTTCAAGATAATTGGATAAATTTGGCTTCTTTTGCCCCAAGGACAAAGCCTATTGAAAATGGTTAAAATCGGTCCATTATTTCGACTAGCCCCCATACAACCTTGGGGGGTACGGTTGTAGGTCCTTTTGGCTTATAATTAACTTAAATGATCTATTATGTTAACAAAAGTCGACAAAACTTAGGTTTTTAGAACTTTAAATGACACTACCGATTTTTGTAATGATCGGGCTTCATTTGACCCTATCCCCCATACAAACTCCCCTTCAGAAAATGACTTAAAGGTCAAAATTCACTTACAAACACTAATAACACTTTTAAATTCTACATAAATAATATCGAAGAAGACTTAACTCCCCCTACCAAAATTTTTAAGGATAGGGCCATATTTTGCCCTACTTCCCTTTGGGCCTCTTAAAAAAAATCTCTTTTTTTTGTTTTCATTAAATATATGTATGTGAAATGATTGAAGTCGTCACTAAAATTAACAAAATACCTATAACCATCCCATGTTTGGGATTTAAACGGCCCGCATACATCTGTATGAATTCTTTCCAGAATACGACTTGACTTTGGACGGCTTCCACTAAATGGATTACGGCATTGCTTACCTTGAATATACGTATCACACATACCAACAGGATTGAAACAATTAATGCCATCTACCATCTTATTATTAACGAGTTCTTGCATACACGTATCACTTGCATAACCCATTCTTGAATGCCATAACATTCTAGACTCAGTAGTAGTTGCATTTGCTTCTTTGTTTTGTACAATTTTGAATTCTATTTCGTACAAATCACCTTTCTTATAGGCTTTCATTATGACTTCATCATCTTTCTTGAAAACGGCAACTTTTTCATAAAATTTCACACTTATTCCATTTGCTGTTAGTTTTGAAACAGACAGTAGATTATTGCGAAGTCCTGGAATATATAAAACTTCATTAATATTAATTAAGACATTGCTTGAGTATCCAGTGACACCACCACGCTGATGAGTTATCATCTTTTCTGTGTTTTTGCAACACTAATACATAGAGAATTTTCAAGATTTTTCCAAATTATTAAAACACCACTTAAACTTACACATGTGATCGGTAGCGCCAGAATCAATTTTAAATATCAAAATATTTTGCGTAGTGGGTGGGGTTCTATTTAAAACTCCTGACATAAAGCATATTGCTTTTGATGTTGATGCTGTACTTGCTCTTTTGTTTGTCGCTAAACGCACACAATATCAACAATATCATTTTCAGATAATTGAGCACCAGATGTTTTAAGTTTCCTCATTATATCATCAAACATTAAGAAATGTTTACGGAGATCATCGTCAGACTTTATTTTCAATAAGGCCAACTGTCCATTATTTCGACTAGCCCTAATACAACCGTACCCCCAATTATTATGTTAACAAAAGTCGACAAAACTTTTTTTATAGAACTTTAAATGACACTACCGATTTTTGTAATGATCGGGCTTCATTTGACCCTATCCCCCATACAAACTCCCCTTCAGAAAATGACTTAAAGGTCAAAATTCACTTACAAACACTAATAACACTTTTAAATTCTACATAAATAATATTGAAGAAGACTTAACTCCCCCTACCAACATTTTTAAGGATAGGGCCATATTTTGTCCTACTCCCCTTTGAGACCTCTTAAAAAAATCTCTTCCGAAAGAAAGTTAAAAAAACAAACCAAATGCTTTATTTTTTAAATAATCCCCATTTTTAACATATCTACTGACTGGTGTAGGGTATCATATGGTCGGCTATGCCCGACTATAAATTCATACTTGTTTTATCTCGCACACATTCCAGATATTCATCAGCAATTAAACTGACCAAAGTTGCTTTAGATTTCTTGTCCTTTGCCATAAAGGATTCGCCTCATACAGGCTCGGCTGGGGGAACATCATTGATAGCATCCAACAGATTCAAAGAATCTAAGTACATCAGTACACGAAAACTCCAGTTTTCAAAATTGTCTCCACGGAATTGTAAGATACGTGAGAAGATTCACGCTTGCTATCGCCCATAACCTCTTATATTTTGGAGTACGCAGTTTTTATAACAAAATATTATATGTATTTATTGAGAAATTACAGTTAATTAAAATTCGAATATGAAAATATTTGACAAAAACATTTTTTATAAACAAAACTTATGTGATTGAAATACAATTATAAAATCACAAGTATTATTAAAACAAGTATATAACAATGTATGTATTTATGTATGTATGTATGTATGTATGTATGTATGTATGTATGTATGTATGTATGTATGTATGTATGTATGTATGTATGTATGTATGTATGTATGTATGTAAACAGATATCATTATTCATTATTTATTTAAAATAAACAAATGAACAAGTGTGGCCTCCAGTAGGTTAGTGGTTAGTGTTCAAGTCTGGTAGACCGGAGGTCGTGGGTTCGATTCCCACCTGAAGCACTGGTTAAGGAGCGCACAACAGGCTCGATAGAGGCCTAGGTGAATTTCTTCGGATTTGATGTATATATGTACATCCTCCTTTCAAACTAACTAACTAATTAACTAACTAACAAATGAACAATAACTCGGAGAAAACTCGAACTTTATATAAAAGACGAAGGAATAAATATGATAATTGAAACACGTATACAAATAATACACAACATTAAACAATGAAATTTTAATATTTTTCCGGAAATTTTGCGAGACACACGAAAAATACTTCAAAGCAAGGTAAGGTGACCTATGTTTCATCTTCCAGTAGTCGATATAGTCGAGATACATTCTCATGGCGTGATTGTCAATAGTACAGTGAAAGGTTATGACTGATACCAGCATTCTTATCTGTTCCCTAAGAAAGCTTAATAGTAAGCTTCTGCTTACTGCCTATAAGATCTACATATATATAAAATTCTAACGTTACTGACTGATTTATAGTCCCACAGCCTAAATGTTCGAAGCTAAAGACCTGAAATTAGGATAGGAGATTAGTCTCCCACCAAATAGATCCACTAAGACGGTTTTTTGGAAATTCGAATGTTTTGTGGGTAAATGGGTAAATTCGGTAAAATTATATCTCCTAAACTAGAGAATATACAAAAGAAGTTTACATCTTATCGTCGTTCGCTTAAAAACTAAGCGGACAGGTGTCTGGTACTTTTGTCAAATTCGGTCCCTTTAGGGTATAATCGGACAAAATCTGTACTTTGGTACTTTTTTTGCTCCCCATGTATCTTTTAAACCAAAGAAAACCATAACTTAACAAAAAAAATAAAAATACGAATTTAGTACTTTTTAGATATTCGAACGCTTAAGGGGTGAAAATTGTATCTACTTTTGGTACTTTTTGCATAAAACATTGTTTTTGGTTTTTTAACTTAACTACATATGATGAATACATATTAATCCCGTTACTGTTTTTCAACTTTTTTTGGAATATAATTTTAATTTCGTTAATGGTGAGAAACGGGAAATTTAATTTCATTCAAACAAAACGAGCCAATTTAAATAAAATTTTTAGATTTGGAAATGCTTAATATGCTAATGGGGTGTTATTTTTTTAATATACTTGAAATCAATATGTCCAATCTTGGATACAATTTTTTTCTTTACTTTTATTTAAATATGAAATAATTTCATTTAATTTGGATTGGAAAATAATAAAATTATTTTAAATTTGTTATTATTACATTGTTTATAAATTAAGGACTTTGAATTATATAAATTACCATGAACTGCATTACCTTATATTGTAAACTTACTATTGTTAACGTAAAGTAATTAATAATCGTTTTGAAAATGTCAAATTGTTGTAATAATTAGCTGAATTGCCATTTTCTTTAAAATTTTAAGCTTCCTATGTTGCAATCCTAAAATAAATCGATCACTTGTAAATCATTACTCGTTGAATTTACTTGAAATTAATCTCCCGCTCTTTATCTTAGTCCTGTGAACATAACAGGGATGGCAAAATTGGTACGATGGTACTTTTTTTGATACTATTTGATGTGCAAAAGTACCGTGATACTCCCGAGTCTTATTTGATGCTTTCAGGGCTACAATCTCAATGTCCAATTTTCGTTTAACCGGTAGTAAATCTGTCTGTTAAAATAATTTCTTGTATGGGAACTTTCAATAAATCGTTTTGAAATAACAAGAGAATTAGAATATAAATATATTTCAGAAATTACAAACGTTTAGCAAAAAAAAATATTTTAGTACTTAGGATTGTAAGAAAGCTTTAACTGAATATTCTCCCAGAGGCAAGGATCACATCATATGGGTACCAGCCCACTCGGGAGTAGTCGGTAACGAAAGAGCGAATGTAATAGCTTTAAAGGGAAGGGAACTCAAGTCAGTTAAACTGAAAAGCTGAACTAACAAGTAAGAGTGCTATATTCCTGACTACATTTTTATTACACCAAAAGCAAAACAAAATGAACAACGCTAAACGAAATAAAAAAACCAAGTACACAAGGCATCTAAACCAACAGACATTTTAACATACATAACAAAAAACACAGAAAAACAAAATAAACAACGAAAAATACAAAACTCAACAGCATCGAAACATACAAAACAAAATACACAGCTGAATAAAACCAAATACATCTACACACACGTGTACATATTTATACCCTACACCACTATAGTGGGGAGGGTATTATACGTTTGTGCTGATGTTTGTAACATAAAAAAATATTGGTCCAATACCCACCTTAAAGTATACCGATCGGTTCAGAATCATTTTTTGAGTCGATTAAGACATGTCCGTCCGTCTGTCCGGCTGGCTGGCTGTCCATGTAAACTTTGTGCGCAAGGTACAGGCCGCAATTTTCAAGATAATTTGATTGAAAATGGTTGAAATCGGTCCATTATTTCACCTAGCACCCATACAACCGTACCTCCCGATTTGAACTTTTTATGCTATAATTACGTCAAATATTCTACTATCTCTCTAAAAATTGGCACAAAAAATGACTTAAACGTCTAAAATTGAAATATATGCTTTTCCCAAATTTACCGAGGATCGGCCCATATTTGACCTATATAAAGCCTCATTTAGAAATTTTAGTTTTTTATCAATAAATGGCTTAAATATTTTGGAATTATGGTAATATTCAACATAAAAGTTTCTTTACAAAAAATAAAAATTTTATAAAAGTAAAAATTGTAAAAATATACTCATGGTGTAGGGTATCATATGGTCGGCCATGCCCGACTATACTTTCCTACTTGTTTTCTAATATAGAGTTTGTTGTTGCTTTTTTAACAAAGCATGGAAAAATATGACATTTTTTGATGAAATTTTCAGAGGTTTTCTCGGATTTTTGCTCCGTTATTTACCGACCGATTTTAAAGATGCGATCTTCTCGAAAGCATGTCTAACATAATTATTGAAGATTCGGATCTCACCGATATATGGGGACCTCTAAAAACTGATTTTAACAGACAGACGGACATGGCTAACCTAAGTACTTTGAGATCGAAAAATGTACTCTTTGAAATATTTTTTGATACTGAAACAAAATCTCTTTTTCAATCCCTGGAACAAAATATAAAATAAAAAAAAGAAAAGAAAACAAAGCTCCACACTATTTACTTATTGGCCCAGCAGTACAAAAGGTAAGCACCCACCATTACCCTCTCTCTTAAAAGAAACGAAATATTCTTTAAGATATTTTTAGACTACAATACTGAGTATTATTACATTTCAAAATTAAAATATTATAGAATTTGGTCGGTATGTCAAAAAATCCGTTAGAAAAATACATAAATATTTCAGACATACATTTTATCAATTCTTATCTATATAAATTCAATGATGTTTTTATTTTTTTCGTTTATTATACCCTTCACCTTCGTGAGAAGGATATATATATGTTTGTCATTCCGTTTGTAATTTCTTTAATATAATATATATTCTGGGTCCTTATAGATAGCGGAGTCGATTAAACCATGTCCGTCTGCCTGTCCGTCTGTCTGTTGAAATCAGTTTTTAGAGGACCCCAGATATCTGCGAGATCTGAAAAAAACCTTTAAACCAATTTTTTTTAAGAATCTCATCATAAATGAGCCTACCCCCTACATAAGGTCTCCTTCAAAAAATTACTTTAAAACTGTTTACTGGCCCCTTTAAAGGTCCCCTTTAAAAAATGACTTTAACACTCACTACTGGCCTAAATATTCGAGTGTAGCAATGCAATTCGGTATAAGTAAGTTTATTACTAACCAAAACCTCTACCAATTTTTTAGTATCGGCCCATAAATGACCCTACCCCCTTATAGGGTCCCCTTCAGAAAATGACTTTTACACTCTTTACTGGCTTAAAAATTCGAGTATAGCGATGAAAATCGGTATAAGTAAGTTTCTTACGAACCAATGCTTTAACCATTTTCTGCCCATAAATGACCCTGCCCATTCTGAAAATGACTTTAACGCTCATTACTGGCTAAAATATACGAATAAAGAAATAAAATTTTGTACAATTAAATTCCTTGCGAACCAAAATCTCTTTACCAACATTTATGTGGATAGGTCCATTATTGACTCAACTTTCCCTATTGGCTTCACTTCAGGAAATTGTTTTAACGCTCATTAATGTCTTTAAAATACGAGTGAAGCGATGAAATGCGAAACACGTAACTTTCTTACGAGCCAAAACCTCTGTACCATTTTTTTTTTGGATCGGCCCATAAATGACCCTTTCCCTATATAAGTCCCTCTCTGCAAATGACTATAATGCTCATTACTTGCTTAAAATATGAATTTACTGGCGAAATTTGACATACATTAGTTTAATGCTGGCCAAAATCTTTCCAACAAATTTAGGAAGGATCGGACCATATTTTACCCAACCTCTCTAACAAAGGTTCCTTAACGCTCATTACTTAAAAAGTACGAGTATAACAATTAAATGTGATATAAATATATTAGTTTCTCGCGATCCAAAATCTCTCTACCAATTTGTATGTGGATCGGTCATAATTGACCCTACCTTCAGAATATTACTTAAACGATCATTACTGGCTTAAAAATATAAGTTATGAAATAGGTTATGAAATTCGCTTCAAATTTCATGCGGAATGTGTCAGTAACTCACCAAACCCCCCATATAAGCCCCATTATAAAATTACATTAACGCTAATTACTGGCATAAAAATGCGAGTACAGCGATGATATTCAATGAAAACACGTTTTATACCAAAATCAGTCTACAAAAAGTTATGCGATCAACTTTAGAAAATTTGCTGAATAAAATTTAGGAAATTACTATTATAGCGCTGAAAATCGACATAGAAAAGTTTATACTTAATAATATAATTCTTAATTCCGAATTTAATGAGGACTGATCCATAACTGACCCTAGTATAGTCGGGCATGTCCGACCATATAATACCCTACACCATGAGTATATTTTTAAAATTTTTACTTTTTATAAAATTTTTATTTTTTATAAAGAAAGTTTTATGTTGAATATTACCAATAATTCCAAAATATTTAAGCAATTTATTGATAAAAAACTAAAATTTCTAAATGAGGCTTTATATAGGTCAAATATGGGCCGATCCTCGGTTAATTTGGGAAAAGGATATATTTCTAAATAACAGATAGTTTTGTTGAGTTTCATTGCGATACAAATGGTTACAAGTCAATTTTAGACGTTTAAGTCATTTTTTGAAGGGGGGTTTGTATGGGGGCTAGGGTCAAATATAGGCCGATCCTTACGAAAATCTGCAGCGTCATTTATACTTATATAAAACTTATTTGTGCCAATTTTTAAAGAGATAGCAGAATATTTGACGTAATTATGGCATAAAAAGTTCAAATCGTGAGGTACGGTTGTATGGGGGCTAGGTGAAATAATGGACCGATTTCAAACATTTTCAATAGGCTTCGTCCCTGTACAAAAAAACATGCTTGGTCCAAATTTCATCAAATTATCTTGAAAATTGCGGCCTGTACCTTGCGCACAAGGTTTACATGGACAGCCGGACAGACGGACGGACGGACATGTCTTAATCGACTCAAAAAATGATTCTGAATCGATCGGTATACTTTAAGGTGGGTATTGGACCAATATTTTTGTATGTTACAAACATCAGCACAAATTTATAATACCCTCCCCACTATAGTGGTGTAGGGTATAACTACTCATACGCTCACGGTTTAAAAATTTAACTAAACTATATGGTTTTTATACCCACCATCAAAAAAGATGGGGGTATATTGATTTTGTCATTCCGTGTGTAACACATCGAAATATTGCTCTAAGACTAAGTATATATATTCTGGGACCTCGTAAGATTCTAAGACGATCTAGCCATGTCCGTCCGTCTGTCTGTTGTTGGCACGATAGCGTCCACAAAATAAGAGATATTGAGATGAAATTTTCCCAAAATATATTTTATTGAACAGAAATGTTTGGTATTGAAAATGGGCAAAATAGGTCAACGATTTCACATAGCCCCCATACAACTGTACCCCCGGAATATTGTATAAATAGCTTCAAATATTCACAAATTCGTTGTTTATGAAGCAAATAGCACAAAATTTCGCATAGGCCAGTTTTTTGACGTCTGAAAAATAATTCTGCATTATGGTGGACATAGGACCATATTTGGCCCTACCCCCCATATAAGGTCCCCTTTAGAAAATGACTAAATAGCTGATTACTGGCTTAAAAATGGGAATATACCGATGAAATTCGACACACATAAGTTTCATACAAGTCAATATATCTCAACCAAATTTTATGTATATCGGTCCATAATTGACCCTACCCCCCATATAACGTCCCCTTCAGAAAATGAAATATAGCGATAAAATACAAGTATAGCGATGAAATTTGACATAAGTAAGTTTTTTACTAGCCCAAACCTCTCTATGAAATTTTATGTGGATCGGTCCATAATTGACCCTACCCCCAAATAAGGCCCCCTTCAGAAAACGACTTTAACGCTCATTACTGGGTTAGAAATGGGAATAAAGCGATGAAATTCGACACACATAAGTTTTATTCAAGCCAATATCTCTCAACCAAATTTTATGTATATCGGTCCATAATTGACCCTACCCCCCATATAACGTCCCCTTCAGAAAATTACTTTAACGCTCATTACTCTCTTAAAAATACAAGTATAGCGATGAAATTTGACATAAGTAAGTTTCTTACTAGCCAAAACCTATCTATGAAATTTTATGTGGGTCGGTCTATAATTGACCCAACCCCCCATATAAGGTCCCCTTCAAAAAATGACTTTAACGCTCATTACTGGCTTAAACAAACGAATATAGCGATGAAATTTGATATAAGGAAGTATCTTACCAGCCAAAAAATCTTTATGAAATTTTATGTGGATCGGTCCATAATTGACCCTACCCCTCATATAAAGACTCTCCATAAAATTACTAAAACGCTCATTACTGGCTTAAAAATACGACTAAAGCGATGAAATTTAACAGAAGTAAGTTTTATACTAGCCAAAATCTCTTGACCAAATTATAGCAATGAAATTACAGTAAGATTTATACAAGACAAAATTTACCAAATTTTATGTGGATCGCTTCACAATTGACCCTTCCCCCCATATAAGGCCCCCTTCAGAAAACGACTTTAACGTTAATTAATGACTTTAACGTTAATAGCGAAGAAATTTGAAATAACCAAAACCTTTCCACCAAATTTTAGGTGGATCGGTTTATAATTGACCCTACCCCCCATATAAGGTTCCCTCCATAAAAATACTTTAACGCTCATTACTGCCTTAAAAATACGAGTATATCAATGAAATTTTACAGAAGTAAGTTTTTCACAAGCCAAAATCTCTTTACCAAATTTTATGTGGAACAGACCTTAATTGACCCTAACCCCAACATAAGGTCCTTATCAGAAAATACTTTAAGGCCCATTACTGGCTTAAAAATACGAGTATAGTAATAAAATTCGACTCCATTAAGTTTCTTGCCAGTCAAAAACTCTTAACTTAATTTTATGTGGATCGAGCCTTAATTGATCCACCCCCATATAATGTCCCCATCAAAAAACGAGTAAAGCAATAAAAAACGAGTAAAGCGATGAAATTCGATATAAACCTGACCTGTAGTAACCAAGATCGTTCTACAAAATTTTACGGAGATCGGTCTATAATTGACGCTACCCCCATATAAGGCCCCTTCAGGAATTGACTTTAAAGCTCAGTACTGGCTTAAAAATACTAGTAGATGTATGAAATTCGACATAAACTAGTTTCGTGTAAACTAATATCTCTATCTCTTTTATAGGAACCGAAATCTTTCTATCAATTTTTATGAGGATCAGTCCCCCATATAAATTCCGCCCCAGAAAATGACGCAAAAAATACGAATACCGCAATGCAACTCGACATAAAACAATTTTGATTTAAACTCTCACTACCATATTTTATGACTTTTATGCTTCTTAATGGCTTCAAAATACAAGTAGATCGATGTAGATTTATGAAATTCGACTTAAATTAGTTTCGTGTAAGCTAATATCTCTATCTCTTTTATAGGAACCGAAATCTTTCTATCAATTTTTATGAGGATCAGTCCCCCATATAAATTCCGTCCCAGAAAATGACGCGAAAAATACGAAAACCGCAATGGAATTCGACATAAAACAATTTTGATTTAAACTCTCACTACCATATTTTATGACTTTAATGCTCCTTAATGGCTCCAAAATACAAGTAGAACGATGAAATTTTAAACAAATAAGGAACTGAAATCTTCCTACAGACTTTTATGAGAATTGGTCCATATATGTATGTATAAATACCCCTACTCGCTATAAAAATTAGCACTGTCAATAGTAAAACCCCCATTAATGAAACTCTTTCAAATGTTACCCTGATGTTCTTATTAATATCGATATATAATAAAATATTCAAAATATCAAAGTTCATTTATATATCAGTGATTTGATGGTGGGTATAAAAGATTCGGCATAGCCGAATATAACACTCTTACTTGTTAAAAATTAATATTTTGTTAGTTCAAAAGTGCTTATAGGGGAGCATTCCTTTTACGGCATACTGTTTGATGGTGGGTATATAAGATTCGGCACAGCCGAATATAACACTCTTGCTTGTTCAAATTAATTTTTATTAAAAAAAAACATTATTATTTATTTAAAAAAAATATGGCGTCACAAAAGAAACGAAATAGAGGATTGAAATTTTCCACAAATATTGTAAGGTTTGTTTGGTATTGAAAATGAGCAATATCGGTCCACGTTTTCGGATAGCCCCCATACAAGTGGACCCCCGAAAAACAGCTTTATTGGGCATATCTGTTTCAAAAGTACAAGTATAGCCATGAAATTCGACATAAATAAGATCCAAAATCTCCCTATAAAATTTTGTGAGGAGCGGTCCATAACCTACCTACCTGGATTGAAATTTTCCACAAATATTGTAAGGTTTGTTTGGTATTGAAAATGAGCAATATCGGTCCACGTTTTCGGATAGCTCCCATACAAGTGGACCCCCGAAAAACAGCTTTATTGGGCATATCTGTTTCAAAAGTACAAGTATAGACATGAAATTCGACATAAATAAGATCCAAAATCTCCCTATAAAATTTTGTGAGGAGCGGTCCATAATTAAACCTACCCCCCATATAAGGCCCCCTTTAGAAAATTACTTTAGCGCTCATTACTGACTTAAAAATAAGAGTATAGCGATGAAATTAAACACACTTAGTTGTAATGTAGCTAAAATTTCTCTATCAAGTTTTATGAGGAACGTATCCATAGTTGACGCTACCCCCATATAAGGTACCCTTCAAAAAATTAGCGTAACGCTCAAAATTTAACGGTCTATAATTGACCGTACCCCCATATTAGGTGCCCTTCAGAATATGATTTTAACGCTCATTACTGGCTTAAAAATATGAGTATAGTGATGAAATTTGACACACGTAAGTTTCAATAAAGCCAGAATCTCTCTATCAAACTTTATGTGGATTGGTCCAAAATTGAACCTAATCCCTATATAAGGTACCCTTCAAAAAAGTACTTCAACGATCATTACTGGCTTAAAAATACATAATATAGAAAAGCGATGAAATTCGACACACATAATTTTTATACGAGTTAAAATCTCTCTACTAAATGTATTGAGGATAGGTCCATAAGAAAATTACTTTAACGATCGTTGCTGACTTAAAAATATGTGAACAGTTATGAAATTTTATGTAAAAAGCATTTATAGAAACGTTCCTACCGACTTCCATGCGAAAGTGTCAGAAAGTGATATTCGTTGTAAAGATGTTATGTATAAACCTAAACTAGTGAATTAATATAAAGTATTTTCAGACAACAATACTGAATATTTACACTTGTCAAAAAATCATGTAGTATAATACAATTCGTAGTCCAAATACAATTTGATTGATTATAACAAAAAATACTTCTGATTCTTATGACAACCGACCGTATTTTTAAGCTTTTGAAAAATTTCTAAAATTTTCTGATGTTTTTATATGTATCAAAGTTGTATTTAAAAAAAACGTTAAATAATGTTTTCTACTGAAAAAAATATACGAAAAAATAAAACAAATTAAAGACAAGTAAGAGTGCTATATTCGGCTATGCCGAATCTTATATACCCTTCGCAATAGTGTGTTTTAAACATATTAGTTTTATAAATTTTTAATTTTTTCCCGACTACATTATTATTACACCAATAAAATAACGAAATAAAAAACGAAATACACAAGGTAATTAAACCAACAGACATTTAAACATACAAAACGAAAAACACAGAAAAACAAAAACAAATAAACAACGCAATAAAACCAATGCCACAGTGGTATAGGACAAAAAAAGAGGGAAATAATTCGGTAACTTCTAAACGGTTAATCCGATTTTAATGAAATTTGGTATGCACAAAAAGGAGGTGTTGTCGAGTTTTGGTTTTAAATTTGGCCAACCAGGGGCCCGGCGGGGGGTCCTCAAATTAGGACACCTCGGCTATGTTAAATTTTTAAAACGATCCTATTTCTTCATTTGAGTTCTGATTTAAAAAAAATCGTATATAGAATAAATGTCGTCGTAGCAGTAAATTATCTCTTATAGTTTAGGAGATATTCGCATTTGAAAATTAAAATTTTAACCGTCCTTACTTTAGATTTTTGATAATAGCGGGTCCAAATATTCCCGACTTTTTCCCACTTTTTCTTTTATTCGCTTAATAACAAGTTTATATATCAAGCAGTGAAAGAATAATGTAAAAATCTTGACTGAGTCCAAAGTTATAGGCATTTTAATTTAAAAAATTAAAAAAATGCGATTTTTTGTCATTTTTTTTTTTTTTTGGGAAAAATTTTTTGTCATTTTTTTTTTTTTTTTTTTTGGCAAAAAAAAAATCTTTTTCTTTTTAAGTTATCTAAAAAGTTTCTAAGAAGATGTATATAGAATTTATACTTTTTGGAAAACTGTTCTTAATATGTTCTTAATCATTTTGTAACGGGTTTCGATAACCCCGCCCCTGGTATGGATATAATAGGGAAAAAATCAAAAAATCTCATTTTTGGGATTTTTTAAAACTTTTTTGGGAATTCCGGGATTTCTAATAAGAAAATTCGAAATTTTTATTTAATTTTGGATTTTGAGTAAAAAAATCTACCTAACTGTAAGAAAATTGAAACATTCGCAAAAACAAATAACACTATTATATTCATCCATAAGGTTAACTCTTAAATTTGTTACACATATTGATGAAAATAATAGTACTAGGTAAATTTTCTAAAAGATGTTGAGTTTCCCTAATTAATTTGTCACTTAAAAACATTATGTAGGCATGTTATATATCAATGGAAAGGTAATTTTGTCTATTTTTCAAAACTGTATATAATTTTTGAAAATTAAAATACTTTTAAAAAAAGATAAAAAATGTTTGTTATTCAGTTTTTGCGAAGATACAAATTTTTCAAATTGCAATAAAAATTTTATTTATGAATATTTTTTAATGAAATTTTACAGTTAGGTAGATTTTTTACTCAAAATCCAAAATTAAATAAAAATTTCGAATTTTCTTATTAGAAATCCCGGAATTCCCAAAAAAGTTTTAAAAAATCCCAAAAATGAGATTTTTTGGTTTTTTCCCTATTATATCCATACCAGGGACGGGGTTATCGAAACCCATTACAAAATGATTAAGAACATATTGGGTCATATAAAACAGGTCACTATAATTTGATATCGACTATGCGATTTGAGAATTTTTGCTCAAAATTGAATTATCCATAAAAATAGGGTTTTCTTGGATGGACCTGGTCCCCTCGGTATAAAAACTTTTTAGGTTTTGTTTCATTTATCGTATTTTAAAGTCAGCTTTCCAAAAAGTATAAATTCTATATACATCTTCTTAGAAACTTTTTAGATAACTTAAAAAGAAAAAGATTCTTTTTTCCCCAAAAAAATGGCAAAAAATAGCATTTTTTAACTTTTTAAATTAAAATGCCTATAACTTTGGACTCAGTCAAGATTTTTACATTATTCTTTCACTGCTTGATATATAAAAATGGCGAAAATCGGGAATATTTGGACCCGCTATTATCAAAAAACTAAAGTAAGGACGGTAAAAATTTAAAAATTTTAATTTTCAAATGCGAATGTCTCCTAGACTATAAGAGATAATTTACTGCTACGACGAATTAGTGCTCGATGAGGAGATTCTATATACGAATTTTTTTAAATCGGAACTCAAATGAAAAAATAGGATCGTTTTAAAAATTTAACATAGCCGAGGTGTCCTAATTTGAGGACCCCCCGCCGGCCCCCTGGTTGGCCTATAAGGTCCAAATTCAAAACCTAAACTTGGCAACACCTCCTCTTTGTGCATACCAAATTTCATCAAAATCTAAAAATGTGGCTATACTGGAATAAAATATATTTAATTATATGAGCTATTAGCTTTTAAAATGCTCAGTTTTATGCATAAACAGCTATTTTACAGGTATTTAAAAATACCTGTATAGTTCTAACTACAAACGATTTTTTCAAATTAATTTACAATAAACAAATTTCATTCTGCCCTTATCTTAACATAAGAATGATAATTTTATTCAGCATTTAATTTTATTAATTAATAACAAAACAAGTAAGAATGTTATAGTCGGTCAAGCCCGACCATATAATACCCTATATAGAACAATTAGTTTCCTTCTGAGTTTTTAACTAAATATTTTAAAAGTTAAGAAGTACTTAAGCCCTCCCGCCACGCCACGGCTTATTCCAAGGGAGAGTAAATATGTTATTTCACTTATTCGATGTCTGTAAAAAAATATATATTTGAGGTTAAATATAAAATTTAAGCAATTGTTAAACTTTATCGTTTCTAAGTCATCAAGGCTAGTATAAAACTTGGTTTGGCAGGTTTTTGTCCAGATACGAGTGTATTAAACACAATTATGAACTTAAAAGCCCTATTCGGCGGGTTCAGTTGTATGGGGGCTAGGTTAAATAATGGACCGATGTAAACCATTTTCAACAGGCTTCGTCTCTGGTACAATAGAAGATCGAGTACCAAATTCTATTGAATTATCTTCAAAATTGCGACCTGTAGTTTGATTACAAGTTTTAAAAGCCCTATTCGAGGGGTTCAGTTGTATGGGGCTAGGTGAAATAATGGACCGATGTTAACCATTTTCAATAGATTTCGCCTACGATACCATAAAAGATCATGTGCCAAATTTCATTGAATTATCTCCAAAATTGCGATCTGTAGTTTGATTGCAAGGTTTACAAGCCCTATTCGGGGGTTCAGTTGTATGGGGGCTAGGTGAAATAATAGACCGATCTTAACCACTTTTCAATAGGCTTCGTCCCTGGGACAATATAAGATTATGTACCAAATTTCAATTAAAAATCTTAAAAATTGCGACCTGTAGTTTGATTACAAGGTTTACATGGACGGACGGACAGACGGACGGACATCGCTAAATCGACTCAGAAAATGATTCTAAGCCGATTGGTATACTTTAAGGTGGGTATAGGACCAATATTATTGTGCGTTTCAAACATCAGCACAAACCAAATATACCCTCTCCACTAAAGTGGTGTAGGGTATAATTACGTAGGTAAATAAAAACTACTTAAACATTTTATTTTATAAAAATCTGTGCAAAATTAAAGAGGTATGCTTTATAAAAATATTTCATGTTTTTACCATACAATTATTTGCATGTTTCTTGTTATTTTTTTAACAATTTTCAAAAATGTTTCTATTAATTTTTATAAAATGTAATAAATTTATTTAATGATAGATTAACTTTTCTTAAATAGTTATATATTTTTAAAGAAGTTCTTGAAATAAAAACTATTAAAAAAATATTAATCGGGAATGGCCGACCATATGATACCAGTTATGAATATATCTAAAATGTGATTTCTTATTAAGTAATTAAATCATTTATACTGAAATTTGTCCATTACTTTTTAAGAAATTTATTGATGAAAAATTAATTTTCTGAAAAAGACTATATATGGGAGATAGGATCAATTATAGACCGATCCTCTCAAAATTTGGTGGAGGGATTTATGTTCATATAGGAGTTAGATATGGAGAATTTCATCATAATGGAAGTGTTTAAGAGGGAAATAACGTCAAGCTCCAATTTAATCCATTTTCAAACAACTTATAGTTTGATTACAAGCTTTACAAGGACGGACAGTCGGACGGAAATAGCTAAACCACTATATTGCTGTAGGATATACATACATGGTTAACTTTATGCTATTTTGAAAGGTTTGTAACTGAAAAAATGAAAAGGATTTCTGTTTTATATAGTTCTTTAAAAAATGTTCGACTATTTTGTACTATTGTTTGTAGTGAGAACGGTTGATAAATACTTAAACATTTTTAAATATCTATAAAATAGGTGTTTATGCATATAAATGAGCATTTTAAAAGCTAATAGTTCTTATAATTCAATGTACTTTATTCCAATATAGCCACAATTTTAGATTTTGGGGAAGGATCCGATATATCAGAAGTCGCGCATAGAATATCACGTCGAATTAAAAAATTTTCTAAGGGTGAAATATAGCTGTGGTCAAGCCATAAATATTGATATATGACATGTTACGATCGGACTTAAAATGGCGGCGTAATATATAAAAAACAAAAAGGGCGGTATTTCTAGCCGTGACAAAAAATATTTTTTATGTTTTTGGAAATGTTATTAACATATCTTTAATCGTAGGGGGTGACTGACACAACTTTTTTTTGTCCATAGAGACCGACCCACTCCGATATACACCTAAAGAAAAAATTAAGTGCGCTCATTCAAATTTAAGAAAATACAAGTAAGAAAGTATAGTTGGTCTTGGCTGACTATATGATATCCTACACCAGTTATGAATATTAAGGTTTATTGGGCATTTATCTTGAAAACTATTTTGATTCCGTTTTATTTAAGCAATTTTTTGACGAAAAACTTATTTTCTAAAAGTTGCTTTATATGGGGGATAGGAGCAAATGTGGACTGGATAGATTTGTATTTATATGATATTTATATAATATGTGTAATATATAATTGCAATAACAGTGCTAATAAATGAATTGCGGATATTTAAGTCACTTTCTGAAGGAGGCTTTGTGTGGGGCTAGGGTCAAATGAAGTCTGATCATTTCGAAATATGGCAGGATCATCAAGGCTTGTATGAAACTTAGTTGTGTGAACTTTCATCGAAATATATGTATATTTCACATACACATCTGCTCAAAATAATAGATACACCTAAATGTATTTTTTTTAAACGTAGAAAAATAATAGTATTGTAAAATTATAAAACAAATTCACGCGATTTTTTTAAAAGTTGAAAGGAAAGTAAAAAACAAACACAAAATATTTCAATATTAATAATAAATATTATAAAGTAAATTAAATTTCTTAAATTTCGAGAAATTTGGTGCTCATAATAATTAATACATTTTTAAAAATTCTTATTAAACAAATGCTAATAATTTTTTTCTTACAAAAAATAGTTAAGTATTAAAGTAAAGCTAGTATCCAGTATATCCACCTTTGTTTTGTAAAACTTTCTCCACTCTTCTGGGCATACTGGATATCAACTTCTGACACTTCTCCAATGGAATTTCGTACCCTATTTTTTGCGTTTTGTCCCACAAATCATCTTTATTTTTGGAAACTTCCTTCGAAAGCCTTATCTTTAATTCACTTCACAAATTTTCAATTGAGTTTAAATCAGGGGATTAGCTGGGCCAGCTTAAAACACGTACATTATTCTCCAGGAACCAGTTTTTAACCAATCTTGAACTATGCTTTGGGTCATTGCCCTGTCCATATTAATGGCATATTTTCCGATGCATATGAAAGCATTACGTTTTCCAATATGTCTCTATACCTACTTGCGTTCACTGTATCTTCTATTCGGAATATCGGACAAAAACCTTCCATGAAAAATGTTACCGTCATTTAAATGGTTTCCAGTTAGTATTGTTTTGAGCAGATGTGTAATTATGAGCTCAAAAGCCCTTTTTGGGGGGTTCAGTTGTATGGGGGTTAGCTGAAATAATGGACCGATATTAATAATTTTCAATAGGCTTTGTCCTTGGGTCAAAACAAACGTGTATTCCAAATTTAATCAAATTATCTTGAAATGGCGACCTGTACTTTGATAACAACGTTTGTATGGACACACGGACGGTCGGACATCGTTAAATCGACTCAGAAAGTGATTCTAAGTCGATCGGTATACTTTAAGGTAATATTTTAATGCGTTACAAACATCACCACAAAAGCAAAATACCCTTCCCACTATAGTGGTGTAGGGTATAATTACGAAAGATAAATATTAAAATGCAATTATAAAATAAATTTATTTTAACTTATGCTGTTATTTTTTCGATTGTAAAAAAAAATAAGAACACTTTGTGTTGTTCTCATCATTTAAATATTTTTGTTGTTGCTTAAACTCAAATAAAATTACCTGCAGTACATTGCAAAGAATTATAAGCAAAAACAAATAAAACAAGAAAGTACACTACACCAGTTTTGAGAATTAAATGTGATTTATTTTTCATAATAAAGCATTTCTCTTCAATATTACATTGTTTCGATACATTTAAACAATTTATGGATAAAAAACTAATTTTCTGAAAAAGGCTTTATATGGGGCTAGGGGCAAATATGGAGCAAGACCTATAAAATTTTGTGCATATATTTATATTTACATAATATTTTATTGTGCTGAATTTCATCACGATATTTGTATTTAAAAGTTAATTTTGGACATTCAAGTAATTTTCTGAAGGGGACTTTATGAAATTTGGCAGGGTCATCAAGACTTCTATAAAACTTAATTGTGACGCATTTTATCGATATACCTTTATATTTGACATAACTATGAACTCAGAAGCCCTTTTCGGGATTTGTTCTATGGGGGCTAAGTGAAATAATGGACCGATTTTAGCCATTTTATCTTGAAAATTGCGACCTGTACCTTGCGCACAAGGTTTACATGGACAGCTAGACAGACGGACGGACTGACTCGACTCAGAAAACGATTCTAAGGTGGGTATAGGACGAATATGTTTATATGTTACAAACATCAGCACAAACCCAATATACCCTCCCCACTAAAGTGGTGTAGGGTATAAAAAGGAACAATAAAATAGAAACAGTATTAACAACACAAAGTTACTAAAAAATAAAAACTCATAATAAATAAAAAATAAATTAAAAGAAAATTTTCACAATAATATATTAAAAAAGCAGAAAAATAAATTTTATTATTTAAGCCCATTTAATTTATTAAATCAAAATAATTTACTCAACTCAAAAATATTAAATAACAAATAGGAAAGTATAGTCGGGCATGGCCGACCATATAATACCCTACATCATGAGTATATTTTTAAATTTTTTATATTTCAAAAAGAAACTTTTATGTTGAATTTCACTTTAATTCCAAAGTATTTATGCAATTTTTTGATAAAAAACTAAATTTTATAAATGAGGTTTTATATAGAATATAGGTCAAACATGAACCGACCCTCATTAAATTTAGGAAAAGGGTATAATTGTAAATAACAGTTTGTTTTGTTGAGTTTCAATGCGATACAAAGGGTTACAAGTCAATTTTAGACGTTTAAGAAATTTTTGAAGGGGGGTTTGTATGGGGGCTAGGGTCACATAAGGGCCGATCATTACAAAAATTTGCAGTGTCATTTATACCTATATAGAACTTATTTGTGCCAATTTTTAGAGATATAATAGTATATTTGACGTAATTACGGCATAGAAAGCCCAAATCGGGAGGTAAGGTTGTATGGGGCTAGGTGAAATAATGGACCGATTTCAACCATATTCATGAAAAAACATGCTTGGTCTAAATTTCATCAGATTATCTTAAAATTGCGGCCTGTACCTTGCGCACAAGGTTTACATGTACAGCCAGCCAGCCGGACAGACGACAGACATGTCTTAATCGACTCAAAAAAAAAATGATTCAGAATCGATCGGTATACTTTAAGGTGAGTATTGGACCAATATTTTTGTGTGTTACAAACATCAGCACAAACATATAATACCCTCCCCACTATAGTGGTGTAGGGTATAAAAAGTGCAAGTGTAAAAGTTTATTACAAAAAAATCGTTTAATATTGGTCGTGTTGACAACACTTATATATTTTTTTCATATACATTCTCGCTCATTCTCAATAAGGGTTGCAATCGTGCCTTTTTTTGTAATCCGACACAATAAATTGTTACCATAGTGCCTTTTTATTTTATCAAGAAAATTTATAAACAAAATGATTTTTTAATTAATAAATTTAATTTTTAAATTTTTTAATGCAATTAGTAATTTTTTTACCGATTTAAATAAATTTAAACAATTTCTATTCAATTATACCTACGGTGACCACATTTTTCAGCAAAATACAGAACAGGATAAAATAAAATACACTAACCATTATTTTATTATTTAACCATCAAAATTTTAATTTAAACATTGATTGTTCACAGAAAAAAGTTTCAGCATAAATATTATGAACTGCTTTAACCGACAGAAGTTAATAATATTTAATAGAGTCCGACCGAACTTCAAATTTCGTTCGATGCCGAACACCGAACCTGAACTTTGTTCGGTTTTCAAAGTTCAGTGAACATGAACTTTTTTCTTAAATGAAAAACGCGTTATGATTAAAAAGTAATAAATTTATAACATTTAAAACCAAAAAAAAACATCCTGAAGATTTTTTGAAGAGGGTCTTTAATTAGCAATTGGGTCAATTATCAACTAATTCTAATTCCAGAGAGTGATAAATTTCTAATAACAAACCATTTTTGTAAAATGCTTATACTTAATACTTTTATTTTTGCTTTTTAAACGATTTATTGACAATGATATAATTCTCTGTAAGAGCACGCAGATGTTTGTGGGTAAAATTATGATTGTAGTCTTAACATATTATCGTTTTGTAACAATTTTAAAATATTATATTATGATTAAATACCATCAAAATATTTCATTACTAGCATACTTTTATAGAAAATTTAAATTGATTAAACATTTCAGTTTTATAAGTTCAATATCACGTGATTAAATTCGCATTCAGTAAGAAGATTGTATTTTTAGTTTCATTCATTTAGCTTCCACATTATAGAAAATTTCGAAAGTACTATTTAAAAAGAAGTAGTATAAAATACCTTTAATAGATTATCATTTAATCAAAAATTTTATGTTTCTGTGTTCAATTATATACAATTCAAAAAATATAATTTTAATGAATGAAAAAGTCCCTTTCAGTATATTCTTTACTAAGATCTCTACATTTTAAATTTTATTTTCAATATCTATATTCAATATCGTAAAAATATCTAAAAGTACCATAGGATAAACGAAAAAGTACAATAATCTCTCTCAATAAATTCTCATTTAATAAGGGCCGTGTGTTCCTGTTAACCATTATAAAGAATCTAAAAGGTAGCATATGAAGAATAGAAAAGTACCAAATACATGTGTTTTTTATAATTTAAAGGTATTCTAATCTATTTTAAATAATGAAATAAATGTTTTTGTTTGATAATATAAACTTTTAAATAAATACTTTTTTTTATTTTATTCCAATTATGAGCGGTACGGTACATTTATGAGGGGTACGTAATATTTTCTGTGTGACTGTAGTTCCCACATACAGAATATTATTCAGTCAAGGCCATGTACTTATGTTAAAATTAATGTTCCTATGTTGAATATTTTAGAAAATTAAAAAAGTTCCATTTATAAAATAAAAAGTATTAAAAAGTTCTCTCTTAAAAAATCTGATTCAATGAGGACCATGTATGTTTAGTAATCATGTGTTTTGAATTCATATTAAATAACATACAAAGAGTATCATTTTAAGAAAGAAAAAGTACCAAAAGTGGAATAAATTTTTCCTAAGCGGAAAGTACTAATAAAGAATACAATTTTCCCCTTTTTGCTTAGGAATATACCTTTTCGAGTATTAAGTTTACAAAATATTCCGTATTTAAATCTATATATCACAGATAAAACTCAAACAATTCAAATCTGCATTCATTTGTTCCAAAAAAATAGTGATTTTAAAAAGTACCAAACAATTTACTCGTATTTGGTTTTATATAGGTCTTAGTACTCGAATTCCAAAATAATATACCAACAGCTTATTTTGTGCGAGTAAATAAACTACTTTTTAAAATTAAAAAAAAGTGGCTCAATGTGTTTGAATAAAATTAAATTTCCCGTTTTTTCTCTTTTTGATACTTTTTCCCCCAGTGAAATGCAACAATTTTATTACAATAAATATTACAGAGCTAATCCTTAATGTAATAGGAATAATTCAAAAAACCGAAAAAGTTTTCTTAATGTGCTAAAAAAAGCACCATAAATACAGTTTTCTCTCTTTTACACCTAAAATGGACTGAATTTGAAGAAAGTACGAAACAGGTTTCTCATAATTTTGGGAGATGTTACCGAAATATTTATAAACATTTTATTATGTTAATTAGTTCAAAAGTTAAAAAGGGCCAAAGAAGGTACCAAAATTCCCTTTGTTGCACATTTTTACCTCTTAAAAGTACGAATCTCAAAAAAAGTACCAGACATCCATCTGCTAATTTTAAGAGTAGATACAGGCGCATTTAAAATTTTTCTTGTATCACTAATATTGTGTAATATAATTAAATGTACAAATTTCCAAAAATCCCTCCTTAGTAGATCTACATAACTAAAAAACATCTACTGTCAAAATTTCACGATTCTAGGTTCAGCTGTGCGATGATAAACAGTCAGTAACGCTACTCTCTTTTATTTTATATATATATATATATATATATATATATATATATATATATATATATATATTATATATATATATATATATATATATATATATATATATATATATATATATATATAGATTAAGAAAACCCTGTTTACGCGTTTTTTCCTCTTTTTACCCGTAAATGTACAAATTTCCAAAAATCCATCCTTAAGGTACTATTAGACGATATGTATTTTACATATGTACTGTCAAAAATTCCATCTGTAAAAGTTGTACATATGAAACATTGCATATGTAAAACACATGTGGAAATACATATGAAATTTTAAATAAATAAGGAACTGAAATCTTCCTACAGACTTTTATGAGAATTGGTCCATATATGTATGTATAAATAACCCTACTCCCTATATAAATGACCACTGTCAATAGTAAAACCCCCATTAATGTACCTCAATGTTACCCTGATGTTCTCATTAATATCGATATATTACACCGTCCAACACCATTTTTCACACACGAACCAAACCATATACATACGAAAATACATAATGTATATAGTATAACTGCGTACTCAGTTTTTCATTTTCTGATCGTTTGTCCTTTTTAAAGGACTTTAAAATTTGAGGTACGTACAATTTTCAAAAATTTTTATAAAATATTTTTAGCCACCCTGTTATAACAATATGGGTATCAAACTAAAGAGGACAATTGCAGTATTTTTATATCGTATTTTGTTTTATTTTTTAAGAATAAAAAGATGTAAAAAAATATCCTTATATAAGTTTATCCTTTATTATCCTTGAAATTTTATACAAAATTGTTCAACAAAAAATATTCATAATAAAGACATTCGAATGGAGTACAAAAGTCTGAAATTTGGTCTTCATAGCTCCATTTGTTTAATTTGTATAATATTTTTTAAATATCCCAATAAATTAATTAATAAAATTTTCCCCTCTGAAAATTTCAAAGTCCTCTTTTTTTTTGTTAAAATATTATATAGAAAAATTAGAAATTTGATATTGTGGAACCGAGTTTTTTTTTATCTCTATGATAAAAAGTTAAAAAAGTGGAAACTTTGAAGAATATGAAAGGATAAAAATCGATTAAGGATATCTTGCATTTTTTATCCTTTCATGTTAAAACTACCTTCTGGGAAAGTATATTTTTCTTTTTATTTTAATCCAATTATTCCGAACTCTATAGTTATTATAAATTCTATACCTTTGACCTCCCAATAATGTTATCAAAGTAGTTTATTATATAGTTTTCATTAAAAAATACAACAGGGCGAAGTTATATCCTGTGCAATTAGGAAACCACGATATACATAAATATTTAAACAAGTTAGGAAAGTAAAGCCGGTTGTAAATTTCTTTCAAATGTGATATATTTTAGCAAATAAAATATTTATGTTGAATTTATATTCAATTGCGACATATTAAAAAAAAAACTAATTTTCTGAAAGCGAGCTAGAGTCAAATAGAGATTAAAGGCCTGCACAAGACAACAATAATGCGACAATTTGTTAAACAAATATAGTTTTAACAAATTGTCGCATTATTGTTGTCTTGTGCAGGCCTTTAATATGTATATTATAAAATTAAGAGGAATGATTTATGTCTACATATATAAACGTTTTTTATGTAGCTTTTCATTGTGATATTAATATGTATATTAATTATATTATAATTTATATTTATAATAATATTGCGCTTATCATATTATCCTGAAGTAAATTTTAGAATTCGGAACATGCATGTTTTCATCACTAAGGCCTGTTATCTCAACCAACGGTTATGTTTAATTCGTAGATATTTTGTCTGAAAACTGTCAATTTAACGTTAGTATAAAAAATTAACAGACATTGAGATAATGGGAGTAGGTAATTGGTATAAACAATAAATTAAATAAGACAAAATATTCTCAACAAAATTTGTTTAATTTGAATTCATATTAACTTTTATTTTTTTACAAAGAACGAATAAAGATAGAGACATGAAATTTGGGAGTCTGTAACTCCATATTTGTAAATATAACATATATTTTTTTCTAAAAAAACAGACTATAGAAAATAAGGATATTAAAGGATTAAACTTTTAAAGGACATTTTTTTTAGTTTTTTTATTCTAACATTTTAAAACTATTTTATTTATGAAAATACTGTTATTCTCCTCATTCAATCGATACCTATATTGACCTAAAAGACCAAACAAAATTTAAGCTAAATATAATTATACTTACTCTTCCTTTCAAACTTTAAAGTCCTTTTAAAGGAAGAAACGATCAGAAAATAAAAAACCAAAAATGTAGTTTAACTATATCAAGTATGTAGTTTCCAACGTATATGGTCTTGCTCATGTGTGCAACAATTTTTCCAAATTTGTTGTACGGTGTTATAATAACATATTCAAAATATCAAAGTTCATTTATATGGCAGTGATTTGATGGTGGGTATAAAAGATTCGGCATAGCCGAATATAACACTATTACTTGTTTTAAATTAAATATCCTAAATAAAACGCAATAGCACATTAGTAACAATATGCAAACGAATACACTTTTAAACATGCACATTTATAAATCTCCATATCCCATCTCTATATCTTAATATTTAAATTTTGGTTAAAGCTCAATTCGAATATCTTTATTCTCCAAGAATGCTCAATTTAAACTGGTTATCTAGATCTAATAAATAAAAAGAATGTCGAATAACTTTTTTTTTAATTTGTGTGAAAACTCGATTTCTTGAAATTTGTTTCGTTATTCTCAACGAATGACAAGTATTAACAAGATATAGCTTATCTGGTGCTAATTATCAAATAGCCTTATAAAAAATATAGAGAATAACGAAGCACAGATAACTTTGTCTGAAAATACAAAAACTTAATTTGCTCTTAATTTAAATTTTTTGATTTCCGCGATTCGATTTATCATTTAATCATTATCAACTAGATATCAGCTCTAGTCAAAAAATCCAAAAAAGTAATTTGGCTTATATTAATTTGTTTATACGATTTTAACTAGATATCAGTTATCAATTTATAAATTATTTGATTCTTATACTCAATTTTTAACTAGACAATTGGTGTCTAAAGCCCCTTTATAATTGATTAACTGAAATTCAATATTTAAAAAAAAAACATTTTCTTTATGATCACATTACTATTTTAACTAGGTAATTCGCATCTAGTGTTATCACTTAATAGCTCCCTTCCTTTTCTCAATAAAGTGAATTATTAAAATTTTAAATTAAATATTAATTCGCCGCTTTCGCTACCCTTTCATTTTGTTTCGTATTACTATTTTAATTATATAACCGCTTCTCAGTAATCAGTTGATCATTAAGGTCAACTTTTTACTGTTTGGGCTCTAATAGTCTTCAATTGCCTTATCAAAATTCTCATTTTAAAATTATTGGTATTGACGATCAAAAACAAATATCTAACAAAGAATGTGAATGAGCATTATATGTAAAAAGATACAATTTAAAAATTCAAATTAAAGCTAAAGTAATGCCCAAAGTCACTAAATGGCTTTCAACATATTCTTTTAAAATACCTGACTCGCCTGAGCTTACTGAACTGGATCTACCAGATCCAACTTTCAAACTTCAAATTTTACCACTTCCGACACACAATGTGAAACTTCAGATTTAAATAATACATTGAAAATGTTTTGGGAACAGGAAGAAATTCCTACTTCTCATCCAATCACTGTTGAACATGAAATTTGCAAAAAGTTTTGGTGCAGTTTTTCTATCAAAATTGGTAAATTACATAATTTCTTCATTAAATTTTAATATTAAAAAATCTTTCTTTGGACTGATTCATCCATTGTGTTAGGTTGGCTCTCAAAACACCCATCTACGTGGGAAACATATGTTGCAAATATATATTGCAGAAATTCATAGTTTAACGTCAAACGTCATATGGAAACATGTCCCAACGCATGATAATCCAGCAGACTTGGCAACTGGAGGTTTCAAACCTCAATACCTTGTTCACAATTCCCTTTGCTGGCATGGATTATCATGGTTAACTAAACCATTGTCTGAGTGGCCTACCAGAAATCCTTTAAAAACCGCTGAATATCCTATGAAAATAGTATCAATGCATTAAAAAACTCAACAAACAGATATTCTTGAAAGATTTTCATCGAATAGCAAAGCCTTATGCGTTATCTGCTATGTTTTTCGATTTATAAACATATGTAAAAAAGTAAATTCCGCTACTCAAATCTCTTTAACTCAAGATGAAATAAAATTTTCAAAAAAATAAACTAATAATGTTCCCTCAAAAAATATTCTACTTCGAAGAATACGAATGTTGCTTAAAATTTCAAACTTTACCTAATTAAAGTTCGCTAAAATCCCTTTATCCATTTGTAGACTCGAACGCTATCCCATAATTTTACCCGGTAATTAAAATGTTTGTAAACTTTATCTCTAGCCTAGGGGAAAGTACAGAACTTTTATTGGAATTTTCCTCTTTAATAAAAAATGCATTTCAAGATATAGCTTAAAAGTATGGGCGGCTTATGGGAAGCCACCGAAAAAGTTTCAAATTTCATTTAAAACGCATTACTGGTGCTCAAAAATTTACATTTGAAGAATTCTCAACGATTATAACTCGAATTGAAGGCGTACTAAACTCTCGCCCAATCTCAGCTCTATCTGAAGACCCTTAAGATTTAACTGCTCTAACCCCAGGACATTTACTAAGAGGAGCCCCTATAATTGCACTCCCTGAACAATAATTTCAAAATATATCTCTTATTAATAGGTGGGAAAAATTTATAGCAATGCATCATCAATTCTCTATACGTTGGAAAAATGATTATCTTAAAACCTTACACAAACGCTATAATGGAAAAACTTTAGTACAAATCATAAAATCGGAGATCTCGTCGTCGTTGTAATGGACGATCTTCAGCCGCCTTAAGAATGACGCCTATGAAGAATAGAAAAATATTACTTTGGTTCAGATAATAATGTACGGATTACCGAAGTAAGAATAAGCTCATTTTTAAGCGAATATCATGATTAGAATTTATCTTAGATTCAAATTCTAATCCAATATAAATACTATCATTAATCGGAATATTCTTTTATATATTTTAATTTTCCAAGCACTAACCGCTCCATTTAAATTTGTTCTGTCAGTTACTTACACTTTGTTTATCTCCACCTAGATCCAACCGAAGACTTACCGCAACACGACCAAGAGAAGACTACAACCGCAGTGATAACCATATCGCTATCCCGCTAAGCGAAGACCACAGTCATAATGAGTTTCGCAGCGAATCCACTCAGAGAACCGAACGCAGCGGCCAAAGTCGTAGCCATTACCACAGACCCACCGCCTCTCGTCCAAGTGAAATCCAGAATCGACAACGTAGCCGCTGCCACGACAATCAGCACAATAACCGCCGTGATTCAGAGCTTTACCAATGTAGGCTATGCATGAGGTACTATGCTTTGCTACTGTGTTAACTGTTTGGCTAAAAGCCATGTGGTACGAGACTATACCTCCATGTCCACCTGTATAATGTGTAAGAGGTACCATAATACTCTTCTCCACCCAAATGTTCGTGTAACCATCGGAAACAATACAATTCAACAACGCCAGCAACGGCCCAAGCAAAGGCCACACACAGCAACCATTGATCAACAAATCATTGTCGAAGTTATCAAATCCCTCGCCAACGTTCTCTGTTCTAGCACTAAGAGACCATCTGTTGCCTAAAGCCAATTCCTGTGGCATGTCCAATCTTGGGCCCAATTTATTTTTTATTTATATTTAAAAATTAATTAATTTTATTTAATATTGGTTTTTTACATTGTTTAAAAATTAAGGACTTTGAATTATATGAATTATCTTGAACAGCATTACCTTATATTGTAAACTTACAATTGTTAACGTAAAGTAATTAGTAATCGTTTTAATAATGTCAAATTATTGTAATAATTAGCTGAATTGTAATAATTAGCCGAATTGTAATTTTCTTGAAAATCTTAAGATTTAATTCAAGTTAAATTAACTTGAAATTAATCTCCCGCTCTTTATCTCGGTGCTGTGAATAAAATATAAAAAAACTATACTCTACTTACTTAACAAAAGGTAAGCATCCTATTTAATACGATTTCATAATAAAGAAAAATTGTATGACAAAATAAAAATTTGTTTACGAGTCGAGGAACAAAAATTAAAAAAAAACTCCATGTTTTATGTACCTTTTGGTACTTTTCCCTCCCCTTTAACGAAATAAAAATCGTATTCCAAAAAGTTCCAACAATGTAGTGGGACTCCGTTATTATGTATTTATGATACATCGATATGTTAATAAACCGAAAACAATGTTATATTAAACAAGTAAGAATGCTATATTCGGCTGTGCCGAATCTTATGTTTAAAATACACCATAGTGTATTTTAAACATGTAGTTTTTTTTTAAATTTAAAATTTTTTTCCCGACTACATTATTATAAACCAAAAGCAAAACAAAAAAACAACAACAATGATAAACGAAATAACAAACAAAATACACAAGGCAATTAAACTAACTAACATCTAAACATACAAGTTAAAGTGTCCCTTGAAGGGAACACTAAAAAGTTAAAGTTGGGGCCAAACCTTGGCCCGTTTTCCTATGTTTCAAATAAGACAAATTTATTAGATTACTAATTACCTGGTTTATTATCCAAAATTTAATGAATCTTGGCAATGGTAAACGATACAATTTATACTTAAAATATGTCAAGTAATCAATAATATTTCATGCACACTTATCAGTAACCTAATATATAATTTATATTTAAAATATGTAGGTTGCAAATATTGCAACATAAAATAGTTGAAATATGATCGACTTCATACTGTCAGCATGTGGCTGCAATAAGTGTGTTCTATTTGTTATGCGTAGTCAGCAGGTTGGAAGTATGTTGAACTCTTTGTTGTGCATGGTCAGCAGGTTGGTAGAATAAGTGTGTTGAACTTGTATGACATCAAGATGTGGAGCGTGTTAACTGCCCCCCCTTCCAAATATCTGCGTTCCGCAGATTAGTCGAATTTTTCGTTGCTTCATATGTTTTGGGAATAGTGTTTGCCATTGTTGTTTTCCTCCATATTCTATAACAGGTACAGGCTATTAAGACAATGGCTTCTATTATAGTTGAGATATTGAAAGCTTCTCCAAGTTTTTTGATATGTTCTATATTCTTTAAATTAGATGCATGGATGTACTCGAGATTTAGTTTTATGCCTTTATTTGTAACATTCGTAAAGATTGATGGAAGGGTCTGTATTGTGGTGGCATCTTTGCTAGAAAAGGTCTGGTTTCCAATTTTCAGACTTTCATTTTTTAATTGTATGATAAATGTTCCGTTAATAGTTCTTTCTTCTTTTTCATTCTTTATGGTTCCATTGAAATTAGTTACAAATATGGTATTATCATTTAATAATTCCACTATTTCTTCCATGTTCGTTATGAAGTGACAATCTGCATTACCACCTTTAAGCAATCTTGCATCACATCCATCCTCAGGTAGTTTCCTAAGCTTATTCGCTTCGCATATTGTAGTATTTCTTATATGGAAACAGTCCCCAATTATGCCATATGTTTCATCTTCATTTACCATTAGGTTGTGGTATCTAAGATTAACTTGTTTTCCTTTCAATGATGTAGCTCTTGCCAGGATCACTCGATACTTTTGTGATGTTACCTTTGGTACGGATATTACGTAAAGTAAAATAGTTCCATTGGTATACATGGAAGGCTTGGCGTATTCCGCTGCTTCAATTAAATTTTGGTATGGTAAGGATTCTTCTTCTGAAATTATTTTCTCAATTTCGAGCTGGTCAAGTAAATTGGTGTTCACGATACTCGTTTTTGCCATCTGTGATGCTCTCACAATTTCAGAGATTTGTTCTTTTAATACAAGGATTTTATTTGATAGAAGAATTTCCATATTTTCTGAATCCATTTTCTTGTTGATGGAATTAGTGTATGACACTATTTCATTAAGTTTCCCAATTGACGCTTGTGAAATATTGAAAATTTGTTCATTTATAATATATTGATTATTGTTGTTTGCCACTATCTTGTCCTGTCTCTGAAGAATATTATCCCAGTCAATTGCATCCGGTGAGCCCGCAATCCATTTCCAAGCGGATCCAATCCAATTTATGGATCGTGGTCTTCTTTCGTGGTTATTCTCCAATTCACATAGCCTCAATTTCGTGATATTGAGGTGAAATTCCATAATGGTTCTCATTGGAGTTGGGTTCATATTTCGTTTCATGGTTTCTTCCAAATTTTCCAAAACTTTTTCGTATTGCTCTAGATTGATTGTGTGAACTAGTTTAAAGTATCCATTTATTACCCAGCCGCTTCCATAATCCATGGTTACCAACGGCGAATCGTATTTAAATATATTGAATCCGGTAACACCGGAAATTAATAAAATTCTATCTCAAAGAAAAAAAATATATGTTTCAGAATACAATTTTATTTAAATAAAATATTAAAATTTTTAGGAATACATTTGCATACATTATATCAATTTTTTCTTTTAAATTTCTTATTTATGATTTTTAATATATTTCCTTTTACATTCTATTCTATATATATTCTATTACTGTTTTTGATTCTGATTTATTACTTTCAATGTAAACAATTTTATTTCTTTTTAATATACCTTTTGTTATTTAATAGGTTACTTTTATACTTTTTAATAAATTATTTCAATTTAATAGATAACTTTAAATTATTTTTGTGTAGATAATTTTAAAAATTTTCAATTTTAGAATTCCTTTAGATTATTAAATACATATTTTTTTGTTTCATTACCGTTTTTCAAAATTTTACTTAAAAAAATTTAATTTTTATAATATTTTTTTATACTATTGAATATATTTTTTCAATGCATTAATATTTTTCAAAATTTTATCTAAAGCAAATTTACAATATATTTTATATTTTTAAATTATTAAATGTATTTCTTTCTCTTTTTTTTATTCACTAATTAGATTATTATTTTTCCTTTTATATGTGTTTTTAATTAATTATTAAAATATTATTTATTAAAAAAAAGGTTAAATAATTTCAAAGGTTTTATTCCAGGGAACAATTTTCAAATGTAGAACATGCCAACCTATGTGCTTTTATTACCAAGTGGATGAGTTTATTCGGGTATATTTTTCAAATGGATTTTATGGATTCGTTTACCTGTGTCAGTGTCTACTGTTACTCTATTGTCTTTTCTAATGGTTTCACGTTTATAAATTGGTTTTTGTTTTGCTTTTATTTGTTTGTCCTTAATGTAAACTACGTCACCCTGTCTGTATTTTTTTGTTTCTCGTCTCTTCCTATTTATGCGCATATTCCTCTTTTCTTGGTTATTCTTTATTTTCTTTTTTACATCATGTAACAATTTTTTATGGAAGTTTGTTATATTCTGGTAATTTATCCTCTGGCTTCGGTTAAAGAATATATCACTCGGTTTCACTTGTGTCACAGAATGTATTGTATTATTGTAGCGATCCACAGCAATATGTACTAACTCCTTTGTATCCACTCTATTCAATTCTTTTTTCAGGCATCTAAAAATTTCAATTATTGTAGAATGTAATCTTTCAACCTGGCCGTTAACTTCGCTCCTTTGAGATGGTGTTTGGTAGATTTGTATTCCGAGGCCTCTAATATAATTAGAAACGATCGGACTTAAAAATCCCCTCTCATTATCTGTTACGATTATTTTCGGAACAGTGAAATAATGAAGGAGTTTTGAAAATTTTTGACGTAAATGAAGGGCCGACTTATTTCTAATATGAAAAAATTTAGCAAATTTCGTAAATTTATCAATGCAGCTAAGAAATTTTTCTCCTTGTATTTCAAAGATGTCCACATGTAAAATTTCACAAGGATTTTTTGGAACAGGTGTCTCACTAATCTGTGGAGTAAAAGGTTGTCTGTCATACTTAATGAGGCGGCAAATTTCACAAGCTTTAGTGTATTCCTTAATTTTACTTGTCATCCTAGGAAAATAATATGTTTCTAATATCTGCTCCTTGTTCTCAACTGGATTTCTGTGGGCTCTTTTATGTACATTTTCAATAATACTGCAAACTCTTTCTTCATTTGCAACATCTTCCACAAGCCTTTGTGTTATCCTGATTTTATAGAGGCGGAAATGATTACGAAAAACGTCTTGTAAAAGTTGAATACGGTTTTCAGGTATTTTGATTCCATTTGTTATTGCAGGATTTAAACGCGTTTTCAGGATGTCTATTAACGGTTGTGTATCAATTTTTTTCAAAGTAATGTAATGGCGATTGTACCCTGGGTGAGGATTTTCCTTACCTTCCCTGATGACAAGTTGGTTTTTAAAGACATTTAATGAAGCTTCCACATGAGGTATCAAGTCCGTAGCATCTTGTTCTGCGCTATGCATTATAGTGCCAGAAGATTCTACTTCGCTCATCTGTAGTAATTGTGTCTGTATCGGAGGAATTCAGCATGTTTATTGTAGTCCGCAGTCTAGAAAGAGCATCTGCCACAACATTTGATTTACCAGGCTTGTAAATCAATTCGTGGTTGTACTCTTCAATTCTAGCTTTCCACCTTTTTAACTTGGCGTTGTGATTCCTGTTTTCCAAGGCATAAGTCAGTGGTTGATGATCTGTATATATTTTTATCATTTTTGCTCCGTAAAGGTAAGATCGCAAGTTGTCAAGTGCCCACTGATCCCGACAATTCAGTCACCGATTATGTTAACGAATCCATAATAAAATAATAAGAAAAAATTTAAGACTCACCACTTGGTTTTATTTGCACTTTTCTTTAATTAAGCTGCCTTGTATATATTGTTGATATATGTATTGTATGCACAGATCCTTTTTATTCTTGGTTTTATTTTGGCACAAGTGGATGACTTACGTCAATAGCATTCTTGGTAAAATAATGCACTTTAGTATTTAGAATTAACTTTCTTGTTTTTTTATTATTTTAAGAATATTTTTATTTTATTTATAATTTTCTTTTTATTATATCATTATTTCACGTTTTTTCTTTTTTCATTTAAATTCTTTATAAAGTGATTTTTGCACTTTTGAAATTTTTCATAATTTTATTTTATTAAAAAAATTTATTTTCTTTAAAAATTTTCTTATTTCAGATTTTTCTTAGATTTCATTAATTATGTAATTTTTTAATTTTTTGTTATTTTCAATATTTATTAACAATTTTTAATATTTTTCAGTGACTCTTTAAGATTTAAATTTTCTTTTTCATACTCATTTGGTGAGTGCACATTTTTATTAATTTATACAATTTTCCTTGATTATAGTCATGGTTGGAGGATCGTGTTATCCGGTTTCGAACAGTATACTGCCGTACTAAGGCACGTTTTACCTCACCCCGTGAATTTTTCCACTTCTCATTTTATTAACAGTAGAGGAACAAATATTATTTTCGTCTTCACTTAGTTGTGTAGGTTCTTATGTTGACTACAACTTGTAAAGATTTTTCCTGGTTGTGACAAGTTGGAGATTTCACGTTTTACCAGCGGAATCACTTATTTTTTATTTGGTGACATTAACATTTTTTATGTACTGGAAAGCCTGGGTTCAGGATCGCAGCACATTGGATTTTTTTAAATCCATATTGGTCACTTTTTCACATTATTGCACTTCACTCAATGTATTTCACTTTATTTTTGTCACTTTATAATTTTCATAAAAAAAATTTTAGAATTTTTTAACCGTGTTCTTAAGGGAACGGAGGTGGTACCTGATTGGCATTCTAAGACCATCTTTTTTGTGGTTGAGGAAGGGCCGTGTTGTCCTTTTTAGTCGGCATCAGATCAACTGAATTCAACCTACTAAGGCACGACTGACTTCACAGCAAAATTTTCCTTTTTTGATCTCCATGTGGAATTACCAACAGAACAAATAATGCTACCAAAAAATTTTCTATCAAGGAGTTGAACTGTTATAATGTCTCCCATTATTCCCCTAACACGAGCCAACATAATATAAATAACTACTTACATTGCAACTTTTTATTTTTTGCATTACATTTTATTTTTATAAATAAATTTGTTACCAAATTTATTTACAGACATTTTTCCTAATAATTATTTTATTTAAAATTGCTTTTCAACAATTATTAAAATTGTGAAATTATTGTTTTTTAATAAATTGCAAAAATCCACATAAGTTTGTTTTGTACCCAATTTAAGAACGGAAACAAAACACACTTATGCTTAGTAGGCAAAACCGACTTTAGTTAACAAACATAAATCAATATGTAAATTAGTATATAAGAAACAATTTTGAATTAATAAAGCGCATTTGATAATTACACCTCATCAAGCCGTGTTTTTTTTTTATTGTTTTAAAATTACGTTCTTTTAATTGGCTCAGTCGGTAGGATTCGCGATATAAGTACAAAAGATCTTATATACGTTAAACGTTTAATCGCGAAAAGAAAAACAATAAAAAAATAAAATATTATGCGATTCCTACGGGACCCTTCAGAATAAGCGACAAAGTAGTCGAAAAAAGGACTAATTCAAAAGCTGGATAATTTTAATTATGTCCTATAATTTTTAAGTGAAATTTAAGAAAAAAAAACTATTTTGTAATCCCAAGGACTTTGTAAAAAGAAAACTGAATATTTTCTGCTACAACCGGGAGGAATAATTTTTTTTAACTGTAAAAAAAAAACAAAAAAGATAGTGAAGAATTAAATTGAAGAACTAAAAAAGTAAAAATATAGTTATAAATGTGAAAAATTGAATAGAATTGAAAATAATTAAAATTTAAAGAACTTGAAATTATAAAACTAATAAAAAAATTTCCTCAGGACTTTGTAGATAAAAAAGGTTTAACATTTTTACTACAACCAGGAATAAATTAAAAAAAATTAACTGAACTAAAAAAAATGTAATTATAAACGTGAAAAAAAGGTTGTGAAAAAAAATTATATAGAATTGACAAAACTGAAAATCAACTTATTACCATTAAAAAAGTAAGACTAGTTCCTAAGAAGAAATTAAAATATCTAATTAATATAAGAAAATTATTTAAATGAATGTGATAGAGGAATTCGAAAAGGAAAAAAGGAATTGTACATTGTAAATAAAAAAGATAGGGACAGTTTAAGAGGACTCTTAAGACAGTTAACACTAATTGAGATAAAATCACGGAATAAATATCTAAGGAATAAGAAAAAATCAGAAAGACCAATAAGAATATAGTAATGGTAAATAGGAGTCTCATTTTAGAAATGTTTGAAAAATTTATTCATATTGACAGAAGAAAATCAAAAACCTTCAGTTAGGATTGACCCATTAAAATATTTAAACCAAATTCCAGAATTTAGCGGTGATTATCGTGATTTACAAACCTTTATTAACTTGATAGATAGGGTCTATCCTATACTTACTGTTATAGAGATCAATTGCCAAGTACAATCATGGACAGATATAAAGACCGTACTACATAATAATTTCGGGGACAGATGTGGACTTGAGTAACTGTTCGATAAACTAAAAGGTACAACCTTCAAAACTAACAGTGTAGAATTTTATAATGAAATAAAACAAAGACTTAGAAGTCTTAACAATAAAACAATTATGACAATCGGTTCCGGACCAGCGGCAAATGAATGTGCCAGAAATAACATGAAAACTGCCTTAAATGTGTTTAAGGAAAAGATTCCCGAACCTATGCGTACAATTCTAACATGTAGGAACCCCCAGACCCTTGAAGTAGCAATGGAAATACTATTCCAAGCTGGCTATGCGTACGTCACATCAACAAACGAAATATTTCCCAGCTATGGAAAACCACCGAACAAAATAGGACATAAAAATCGACAAACATACCGACAAGTTGGTAACAACAATTTTAATAATACAAAGATTTTTAACAATCGAAACACGCAACCACACTTTTCATATAATCAACCAAACCCTCGAAATCACTATCGGAATGACATTCAAAATATCTCAAATAATTGGGAAAGAAGAGACTATCGGAACTCTAATCATAACGGACAAAATCGACAACAAAATAACTGGAATCCTTTCAGACAACAGGACAGACAAAATATACAACGTGACAACTATTTACTTAGACCATTGAAAGCTAAAATTTGTTATGAGACAAATACGATAAATATAGGAGGAAACACATTACCTCTTGTTAAAAGCGAAGATGAACAAGAAACCCAATATAATAAGGACGACGAGAATTATATTAGAGAATTAAATGAAAATGGAATAACAAAAACGGAAACCTTGGAAATGGAAATTAATTTTGCGTCAGATTTTAGATCTATTAATGATCAGATTCGAGTAGAACACCTAAATGCTGAAGAAAAATTACAATTGTTAGCAATGATAATTAAGTACCATGATCTTTTCTACCAAGAAAATGATGGACTTTCATTTACATCCGCTATAAAACACAAGATCAGGACGACAAACAACGTTCCTATATTTAGCAAATCATACAGGTATCCATATATTCATAAGAATGAAGTAGAAAAGCAAATCAAGGAAATGCTCGACAACAACATAATTAGGCACAGTAACTCTCCTTACCCTGCACCTATTTGGATTGTACCAAAAAAGTCAGATGCAAGTGGAAAAACAAAATGGCGACTTGTCGTTGATTACCGCAAACTGAATGAGGTAACTATCGATGATAAGTACCCAATACCTAATATAGATAAAATTCTAGAAAAACTGGGAAAATGACAGTATTTTACAACTTTAGACCTTGCAAAAGGATTTCATCAAATAGAAATTGATGAAGAGGATATTCATAAAACTGCCTTCAATGTAGAAGGAGGACAATATGAATTTTTGAGAATGCCTTTTGGACTGAAGACAGCCCAGCAACATTCCAAAGATTAATGAATAATGTTCTTAGAGAATACATCAATAAAATCTGTCTAATTTACTTAGACGATATAATCATATTTTCCACATCACTGCAGGAGCATATGAATTCTATTAAACTTATTTTTGACCGTTTAAAGGATGCAAACTTGTAAATCCAATTAGATAAATCTGAATTTCCTAAGAAAGAAACAGATTTCTTAGGTCATATAATAACGCCAGAAGGGATTAAGACAAACCCAAAGAAAGTTGAGTGCGTTAAAAATTTCCCTATTCCAAAAAATACTAAACAAATTAAACAATTTCTTGGCCTTACTGGCTATTACAGAAAATTTATCAAAGATTATTCATTAATCGCGAAACCCATGACGAAATATTTGAAAAAGACACAAAACTTAACTTGAATGACCCTGAATATGAGAAAAGCTTCAATACCCTTAAAACTTTACTAATTTATGGCCCAATACTAACATATCCTGACTTTACAAAAACATTCACGCACACTACTGATGCCAGTAACTATTCGCTAGTCGTACTCTCAACACACATGAAATAAATTATAGCACAATAGAAAAAGAATTATTGGCCATTGTATGGGCTACAAAATATTTTAGTTCATATCTTTTCGGACGCAAATTTCTTATAGAAACAGATCATAAGCCGTTAACTTGGCTTTTTTCAATAAAAGAACCCAACTCCAAACTTGTAAGATGGAGATTAAAATTATCGGAATTTGACTATGAAATAAAATAGAAGAAGGGAACTAAAAATGGCAATGCCGATGCCTTATCTAGGATTGAACCAGAATCTGTGAGCATAAATGCGCTAGAATCCAGTAATGTAACAATAAGGGAAACATCATCACCAATCAACATATTTAAAAATCAGGTTATTATAACAAAGGCAACGTCAGGATCACTAAGGATTAGAAACAAAACAATTTTTGGAAATAGAAGAAAACATATTTATATGAAGGAACTGGACAGTGAGACCGCTATTACATTACTCAAAAATCATTTTAATCCATCAAAGTTAAATGCTATTTTAATTGAAGAAGAGTTTTATCCAATTTTCAAAACAACGTTTGACGAATTATTCGCAAATAATCAAAATTTTAGGATCATAAGATGTTTCATCCTTACAGAGGACGTGGAGAATAAAGAACTACTTACGGAGAAAATAAAAAGGGAACATCTTGATAAAAAACCACCGAGGTATTCAAGCAGTATATAAAGAATTGATAACTCGCATATACAACCCGCATTTGAAAGAAAGAATTACGCAGTTCATAAACAACTGTGAAATATGTAACCTGGAAAAATATGATAGGAAACCTCCAAAAATTACGGAACCCCATCTAAGCCTCGCGAAATTATACACATAGACGTATTTTACACTTTAGAGAAGAAACTTTTTATGACAGTAATTGACAAATTTTCTAAATTTGCACTAGCATTCCAGATAAATGGAAGGAATTGGACAGAGTTCAATTCCAAATTATTACAAATATTTAACACATACGGAAAAATAAACAAAATTATAGTAGACAATGAACTCGGATCTAACAGTAATCACACATCAAACGCAGATATCGAACGACTACACAATACCATTAATGAACACATACGGTTACTAAGACACGATAGCAGAAATAAAGACGAAACTATGGAAGACAAAATGACAAGGATAATAGGGTTCTACAATAATACAATACACAGCACTACAGGTATTAAGCCGATTGATTACCTAAATGGTAAAATACATGAAGACAAATATAAGGAAATTCACGACCTAATAAACCAGAAAAAGGAGAAATATATACAGAAATTGAATGAATCTAGAAAAGATATAGAATTAGAAGACGGAACAAATTATATTAAGGAGATAAGAGGTGGTAAGAACCACACAAAATATAGGAAAGTTAACGCAAATAAGATAGATAACGACCACTTACAAACTGTAAAAACTGGACATAAATATTAAACCTAGAAAAAAATATCAAGACAGAAATAACCCAACCATAATATCTACAAAATAATTTATTTTCAGATGACGACTTGGATCATAATACTTACACTAATCATGACAACTAATGCACAATACTTAGATATTCAAGACTTGACATACAATAATGGATATATCCCAATCAAACTGGATGAAATTAGACCAATAGAAACATATTCTAAGATAATACACATTATTAATGTTACCATGTATGAGGAAACCCTTAAATTAATTGCTGACAATGTAGCGATACTTAAAACAACCACGACAGATACAAAAACTCTACTGGACACTGTGGACAAAAACTTTGCGATACTTAAAGCCAAAATTGCTAACTTAAGCCCACAATTTAGAAGAAAATTATAACAGGAACAATGGATAGCGAAGACGAGGAAAATATAAATTATTCATTAAAACAACTTTATGAAAATAATGGGCTCTTAACCAACACTATACATAACTTGACTCAAATAAATAACTTCTTTTCGGATCAGATCAAAAATATAACAGACCATATCAACATACAACAAATTCACGTGGGAAAATACTTAAACCAATTTAAGAACATTTTTCAAAATAAAATAGCAACATTAGAGGACGAAATTTGTTCATGCAACACATTTACCAAATTAATAATGATATAGCACTTTTACGTAATCATATCGACGACATAGGACAAGTGGTATTTTCAAGTAAATTAGGAATTATTCCGACAGACATTTTGACCCCAAAAGAAATGGACCTTATAATAGACTTTGACAGTTACGTTAATATAAAAACTTCCGTTGCATTACATGATGGAAATATATTATTAATTTTTAAGATACCATTATATTCACCGAACACACTTAGTAAAATAACTTTCGAACCAATTCCAGATCCTAAAAATAAAACACTAGCTTTAGAAACATATACAGTACTTATTGATCACAACAAGAACATTTATCAATCAATTTTTAAAGATAATTTGTAGAAAAATTTGATTAGAATTGAAAATAAGTGTATACAGAATATTTTAGAATTTAAAGAGGCAAATTGTTCAATGAAAAATTTTGAAAACGAAGATGTAACAGAAATACTTCCAGGATTATTAATATTTAAAAATTATGAACAAAATGTTAACCATAACTGTAACAACAACAATAAACTACAAATAAAAGGAACCTTTTTGATAAAATTTGAGAATTGTAATATAATAACTAAAAACAAAAATTTTACTAATGTTAATTTAAGAATCAAATATAAAATAATCCTTCCAAACATTATAACGAAAATTAGAAGTAATGAAAATATAACTATTAATGATTTGAAGCTAGAAACAATATATCTTAAACAAATAAAGTATGAAGAAAACCTAAACAATATACTGTATCATGATAAGAAAACAAAAACTATAAATTTTAGTATTGATATAATAATTATTTTATGCATTATTATCTTAATAATTATACATATGTTAAGACCAAAACAAATATTTAATGTTTCGTCGGAGCCTCAAGCTAACGGTGGGGGTGTTATAATGTTATAAATAACTACTTACATTGCAACTTTTTATTTTTTGCATTACATTTTATTTTTATAAATAAATTTGTTACCAAATTTATTTACAGACATTTTTCCTAATAATTATTTTATTTAAAATTGCTTTTCAACAATTATTAAAATTGTGAAATTATTGTTTTTTAATAAATTGCAAAAATCCACATAAGTTTGTTTTGTACCCAATTTAAGAACGGAAACAAAACACACTTATGCTTAGTAGGCAAAACCGACTTTAGATAACAAACATAAATCAATATGTAAATTAGTATATAAGAAACAATTTTGAATTAATAAAGCGCATTTGATAATTACACCTCATCAAGCCGTGTTTTTTTTTATTGTTTTAAAATTACGTTCTTTTAATTTTGAACCTCAATGACTCTTAGAAGACATTCACCAATTTTAATAGAAAAAATGTTTCACCTGGATTGTATTATTTAATTATATTAGTAATACTGGAGGGTCCCGTAGGAATCGCAGTATACCCTTTTATTTTTATTATTTTATGTCTGGAGGGTCCCGTAGGAATCTCAGAACATATTTTATTTAATTATTGTTCATTGTCCTGGAGGGTCCCTTGGGAATCGCAGAACACACTACTTAATGATACAATCCAGATGATTTAGGACACCGCATTTTAAGCGGGTCCCTGCTCGGGCGCCAGTTAAAGTGTCCCTTGAAGGGAACACTAAAAAGTTAAAGTTGGGGCCAACCCTTGGCCCGTTTTCCTATGTTTCAAATAAGACAAATTTATTAGATTACTAATAACCTGGTTTATTATCCAAAATTGAATGAATCTTGGCAATGGTAAACGATACAATTTATACTTAAAATATGTCAAGTAATCAATAATATTTCATGCACACTTATCAGTAACCTAATATATATTTTATACTTAAAATATGTAGGTTGCAAATATTGCAACATAAAATAGTTGAAAGATGATCGACTTCATACTGTCAGCATGTTGCTGCAATAAGTGTGTTCTATTTGTTATGCGTAGTCAGCAGGTTGGACTCTTTGTTGTGCATGGTCAGCAGGTTGGTAGAATAAGTGTGTTGAACTTGTATGACGTCAAGATGTGGAGCGTGTTAACTTACATAACGAAAAACACAAAAAAAAAACAAAATAAACAACGCAATAAAACCAATCTACATCCAAATACACGAACAGAATTCACAAAAAGAAAACAAAATACACAACTCAATGAAGCCAACAGCATCCAAACATACAAAACAAAATACACAGCTGAATAAAACCAAATACATCTACACACACGTGTACGTCTTTTTCCAATATACAGAGTTGTTGTTATTTAACAAAGCATAAAAAATATGACATTTTTTGATAAAATTTTCAGAAGTTGTCTCGGATTTTTGCTGATATCTCCGTTGTTTACCGACCGATTTTGCTGATTTTAAATAGCGATCTTCTCGAAAACATATCCAACAGAATTATTGAAGATTCGGATCACTCCGATATCTGGGGTCCTCTAAAAATGATTTGTGAAAACGCCCTCTCTCATCACCTTTGGATACAAATCGACGCCTATGATGACGTCAATTCCGGCGGATTCGAAAAATTTCGGATCCGCTAGAAACAAATCCCGGAAATGCTGCTTAAAACTCGTCGGTAACGAATTGGTAGGAGTCTTACATGTGATTCGGTTATCAACCCGTAATATTCCCTCAATCTTGGATTCTGAATCAAAACGAGATTTCAGCACTATAGGACACATAGTTTCAGCTTCCATGGTCAAAGTTGTGAGATGAAGCTTATCCACCATCCTTTTCGATATCCTACTGACTGCTGCTTTTCTACGCGCAGAGTGTGAAGTCGAGGGTTGAGGAGACGGTGATCGCGATCGAGAGTTCGAGCGAGTTGGGCTTATCCCGAAATCTTTTAAAAGCCTAGGATTAATATGGAGAAGGGAGTGATGAAACTTGTTACAATGTCGACAGCCGTGCTTTGAGAGACAAGTTCCTTAGTGGTCGTGAGCTAAGCAATTTTGACAATATTTGTGAGTTCTCACGGCATCGAGGCGTTCTTTCATGTTCATAGCTAGGAATTTGCGACAGGTACGTAATGGGTGCGGACGAGAGCATGGACGGCATAGGAACCTGTTGTAGTTGCTAGGCAGCTTAATGTGTAGTTGGCGACATCGACGACTATTGGAGCGTTTGACGGTTTTAGTTTGGCGCTTTGGCATGATGCTCTCAAAGGAATGAAGTTTTTTGGAAGATCTTAGAGAATGTAGAAAGGAAGTGGACGACTAGGATTCGAATAAGCAAACTAATTTGTGGATTGGCCTTGTTATTAGACCACGTTGTGTATGTATGTCGGCAACTCGAACTTTCTTATGGGATCCGGTATGCACTTTTTCAATTCTACCTAGCCGCCAAGAGTTTGAAGGGAGATTTTCATCCTTTATGACAACTAACGTCCCGGGTTTGACATTATCTTCGCAAGTCTTCCATTTAGTTCGTTTCTGCATCTCCTTCAAATATTCGTTTTTCCAACGAAAGCAGAAATTTTGATTAACTAATTTCAGACGTTGCCAACGATTAACAATGGATATCGGACTTTCGTTAATCTTAGGATCAATAGGAAAAAGGATAGGAGAACCTATGAGGAAATGACCTGGAGTTAAAGCGGAAAGATCTGACGGATCTTGCGATTGTGGAGAAATAGGCCGAGAGTTAAGACAATCTTCAATTCGAGCGAGAAGAGTGGAAAATTCTTCAAACGTGTATTTAAAACAACCCACGGTTTTACGGAAATGTGATTTGAAGCTCTTGACTCCTGCCTCCCAAAGGCCACCCATATGCGGAGCACCCGGCGGAATAAAATGCCAGGTCAGGTTCTGGTGAGCGTAGCATGAGCAATTCGCGAGACGATAGCATGAACTCTCTTTGGATAATCTTTGACGCTCCTACGAATGTAGCTCCATTATCGGAATGTAGATGGAGTGGACAACCACGACGAGAAACAAACCTGTGAAAAGCGGCAAGGAATGCAGATGTGGACAAATCTGTTGTAGCTTCCAAGTAAATAGCCTTCGTCGAAAAGCATACAAACACACATACATAGCCTTTAGTCATACGAAAACCTCTACCAGAATAAGATTTGATATCAAATGGACCTGCAAAATCTAGTCCCGTATGAGTAAATGGACGCGAAATTTCAGATCGCTCAGAGGGCAAGGCAGCCATCATCTGTTGCTGACATCTTTTCCGGTAGATAATACATGGTTTGCATTTTCGAATGGTGGTTTTGATAAGATTTTTTACTTTTGGAATCCAGTAATGAGTTCTTATCAAGCGTAGAACAAGCTGATTACCACCATGAAGACTAATATCATGGACATATTTGACTAAAAGCCATGAATATTGGCAATTATAAGGAATAATAACAGGATGTTTCTCATTGTACGATAGACCCGGAGAATTCTCGAGTCTTCCGCTCGATCGGATAAGTCCTTCGGAATCTAGGAAGGGATTAAGATTCAAAATGGAACTGGACGAGGATATAATTTGTCTGGAAGATAAAGCTCGATATTCGGCAGGATAGCCAACTTTCTGGCAATTGATTATAAGTCGATCGCGAGCAAAAATCATCTCTGAACTAGATAAGGCAATTGAACTTTTGTGATAATTAGAACGCAATCTTGGGTGAGTGCGGAAAAGAAATCGGAAAATGTAAGATACTACACGAAGAGCCCTAGGAAACGAGGAAAATCTTTCCAAAATATCCTCATAATGTTGGAAATAGGAAAAGTGCACTTTCAGGTTCTTCTTTTCAATTTCTGTATCAGGTATATTTGCCTTATCAGAAATTGGCCAATTTGCTCTGGATTCTCTTAACCAATCAGGACCAAACCACCAAAGATGGTTGTTAACGAGCTCTTTGGATAAACTCCACGACTAGCTAAATCTGCAGGATTGGACTCTGAGTTGACATGATTCCACAGTTTTGGATCAGTAATTTGGGTTATTCTGGAAACCCTATTTGCTACAAAAGTTAACCAAGAACATGGAGGTTTGGCTAACCATGACAGGACAATTGTGGAATCAGTCCAACAGAATAAGGAATAATGACTGATATCAAATTGTGGAAGATAATTATCAATTATATCCGCCAGTAATACGACACCACATAGCTCTAGTCGTGGAATAGACAAAGTTTTAACAGGAGCTACTTTTGTTTTGGAAGCAATTAAGTGACTGGATATCTTTTTACCGTCAGCTATATATTTGTAAGTTGACGTTGATCGGGAAATGGTTTCGCTACGAAGAAAAACGTGTCTGAACGGGCATTCGATCGAACTCCTAGAGTCCGCTGTGCTGCTGTCGTCAAAGGTTAGGAAATCTTCGCAGAGCAGATGGTTAACGGGAATATCGTCAATGATTTCTTTGGAATTCGCCGTCCATTTCCTCAGGGAAAATCCAGCCGATTGAAGTGCAAGTATTAACTGCTTTTTAGATTCTTTCGCTTCTTGGATTGAATGAGCCCCTGCCAATGCATGCTAGCTTTTGGATAAGAAGCCTCGATGTCATCGGCTAGTTGGAGTAGAGTCCGAATAGCGAGGTAAGGTGCGCAATTTACGCCGAATGTCACTGTTTTTAATTCGTAATCTTGGATAATTACGTTTGGATAATTGCGGAATAGGATTCTTTGGAATACAGTATGCTTCGGGTCGACAAGGATTTGCCGATACATCTTTTGGATGTCAGCATTGAAGACATACTTGAAAAATCTCCATTTCAGGATCAGTAAGGTCAAGTCATTTTGTAAAATTGGATATCATTTAGGCTTAACCCATTAGAAGATGGAGATGACGCATTAAAAACAACGCGTACCTTTGTTGTAGTGCTTTCCGGTTTTATGACAGCGTGATGTTACCTACCACATCACGCTGTCATAAAACCGGAAAGCACTACAACAAAGGACATATTTTGGAATTGTGTGGCGGTGAAACTTTGAATATATGATCCAAATCAATATATTCTTCAACCACGTTGTCATAAATGGACTTCAAGTCAGGTGAACGAATTAGCCGAACCTCATTTCGTAAAAATTGTGCCATAACACTATTTCGAGATTGGTCTAAACTAAGTTTCTCAGGAGAGCCATCCTTAAATGGAAGAGAAACAATATACCGACCATCGTTAGCTCTTCTGGTAGTTTTTGTAAAAAGATCATCACAAAATTTATCAGATGATGAAGTAAAGTTCTTCCTTGGAAGATTCTCCACCTCCCAAAAACGTGAAATCTCTTTGTCTAAAGAGATTTCACAAAAATAAGAAACTAAGGAACAACTGGGAGAAGAGATATTGGACAAAGGACCAGTTAGAATCCACCCTAAGATAGTTTCTTGCGCCATTAGTGAACGGCAAACATTATGCTTTACACCAGATCGCATAATCGAAGGGAATAAATCACCACCAATGAGAATATCCACTTTCGAACTTGTATGGAAATGTGGATCAGCTAACTGGATTGGAGAAAGTTTGGAAAAGAGTGAGCGATCAAAAGTCTTGGAAGGAAGACTACTAGAAAGTTGTGGAACTACTAAAGCTGTAACGAGCAGCTTTATATCTGGATTGAGAATGGAACTAATCACGAATGAACATTGTTTATCAACACTATCAGATATTGTGTTATTTAGTCCAGAAACTTGAGCATTAGTGCGGGTTGAAGGAAGTTTCAGTAGATTAAACAACCTTTCCGAAATAAAAGAACCTTCGGAACCTGAGTCTATTAACGCTCGAGCAGGGTATCTATTATCCAAGTAACAAATTTCAATCATTGCAGTGCCTAGTAAAACGCCTGTGGAATTTACTGTAAAACAAGATGTAACAACTTCAGCATCCGAAGTAGGAGTGGACTGTATAGTAATTGAATTCGAACTAGTTATAAATGGTGCTGAACTTGGATTAAGGTTGGAATTGGCGCTTGTACTAGGGCCCGGCAATGAAGTGGAAACTTCGGTTTCTTTGTGGAGTAAGGTATTGTGCCTTTTATGGCAACGGAAGCAATTGATTTTGCTGTTGCAGTTTTTAACGGAATGCGTTTTGGAAAAGCAATTGAGACATAAGCTAAGTTTTTTAATCTCACTGAGGCACTGAGAATGGCTCATTTGCAAAAACTTCGGACATTTTCGTATTGGATGAAACTCATAGTTGACATATAGGCTGGGACACGTTATTTTGAAAAGAATTAACAACTTTGGATAGACTATTCACCATTTTAGATTTGGACTCGGTAGGCTTGGATGTAGCGGAACGTATTTCGGTAACGGATTTCAAAGTCCTGTATCGATTGGTCAGGAATAAATCTAAATGGGACCATTTTGGAATCGACGTTTTATCCTTTAAGCCTTGTTCCCATAGAGTCAAAGTTGGAAGCTTATTGGAACACAAGAAAACAAAAATAAGATCCCAGCTGTCAACGTCTATGCGATGGAGTCGTAATATGGAAATACAAGAGTTTATGTCCCTTTGCAAATGTTGAAGAGCTTTTGCCGATTCGGAAGTTATGCTAGGGAGATAAAATAGGATTCGAAGTAGTCCGTTAACTTGGACCCGACGATTCTCAAATCGTTCTGTCAGATTTGACCAGGCTGAATCAAAACCCTGATTTGTTAAAGGACTCTTCTTAACAATCTCCCTTGCTTCTCCTTTAGTCTTCTGAGTCAAATGGAAAAGCTTCTCAACAGGGCTTAATGTGGAATTCTGTATGAACATGGCTTTGAATAGATCACGGAAAGACGGCCATGATTCATAATTACCATGGAAGGTCTCTATCTCACACGGAGGAAGGTGAAAGCTATGCGAAGGCTGGGAAGATACTGGCTCGACTGGGAAAAACTGGGAATTGACCGGACTTGTGTCAGATTTCCACGCGACTGATCCCGAAGGCTATCGGTCAGCTCGGATAGTTTTATCAATATATTACAATAAGTAACATAAGTACTTTTGTATTTGTCTTTAAATGCTTCTATATCATCCGATTACCCGGGATCCGTATCATCTTCGTTGTCCTTATCGAACAAAAATTTCTCATAAGCCGCCTTAAGACGAACCCATGTGGACTTTATTTCCTGTCTGTGGATTTCTAACGCATGAGGAGAATTGATTGGATAACGATTCTCGTTGTAATCGGCCTCGAATTCGACTATACTATCGGCCAAGCGAATAAAGTGATCAAGAGACATGTTTAATATACCAAAAAGACAAAAGGAAAAACACTAGCAACAATTTAAATCGAAATTCGGAATGAAATTATCTAAAAATGTCGGAATTGAAGTCAAATCGAGACTAAAACCACAAACAAGAAAATAAAAATTTTAAATAAACCGATCGGAATAAAAGTGTAAATCAAACCAGAAAGAAAACCAGTAATTTGGATAAAATATATTTTTCGAAGAATTGATACCTTTAAGTTACTGGACTATAGGATCAGCTGCTTCAAAAAATAAGTAAAATAAGTAAATAAGAAAGTTCGTCAACCTATTAAACGATATTTGTTTTTGGAGAAATTCTTATATTTTATTTATTTACAATCCTTGAAGAAAAAATAGCAACAATTTATTCCATAAAGTTGTTTACCAATATGTAAATTAACCCTCGGTCGCACGAACAAAAAGACAATTAGTAAATTTTTCCTTTTTTACACATACTTACATACATATGTATATTTATAACTGGTGTATATATGTATGCATATTTTTCTATGTATATTTTTCTTCGCGCCTGTTCATTCATTATTGTTTAAGATAATTGTGAGTATGTAATAATAAAATATGCATACATACATATATACACCAGTTATAAATATGTATATGTATGTATGTAAGTATGTGTAAAACAATAACAAAAAAACACATTTGTCATAAAAATGACCTGTAACAGCACTTTTCTTTCCTACTTTTCACGCACATTCCATAACGGTGGATTACGCAAGATCCTTTTTTTTGCTTTACTTGAATTTGTGGTGGAGAGAAGAGGAAAGAAATATCATTATTATTTAGTCTCTCTCATGCAAATTTACAAGGTTGGCAATGGCATATGCAAATTTATTAACACCTATATATTTTTTTTTCGCGCCTGTTCATTCATTATTGTAAGATAATTGAGAGTATGTAATAATAATTTATAGAAATGTGACATATGTATATGTACATTAGAGTGCTCCAAGCTTGTATAAAGGAAAAAAATTATCCTACAGGTCGTCCCCCACTAGAATTGTTCTATGGGTTATAAAAATAAGTCGTGCAAAAAATTAGGTCGATAGGATTACGTTAACTGGTGCCGCAACGGCTCTGAAGTTTGAAGGTGCATTTACAAGGGGAAAATATGCAATTTTTTTAGTTTTCACAAAAGTTTCGTCATTAAACAATTTGTTTTGCATTTTATTGTCAAAGAATCGTAATGTACACAGAATTAGCGTTACAAAAAGATAAAAAACACAAAAATTGCTTGAAAAATGTAAAAGTTATTAAAAATTCCCCAGGCCATTATCGTGTCTCAGAGAACTTGAATTCGAAATGTGATTTGAAAATAAACATATTTTTGAAAATATTCTAATAAAACAATTGTATTACTTAAAATCATAGCTGTAAAATAATGATTAATAATCGTAATCATTATTAATTAGATCATTTTTATTAAATAGGTAAAATTAATGATTAACGATTATTTTCAATTTTTTTAATTAATTGTTGATTACGATTAAAAATAATCTAAAAATAATCAGGGATTAATTGGAATTAATAAAAATAATCAAAAAAAAAAAAATCAAAATTAATCAAAAATTAGTTGATTTTTTTTTAGGATTTATTTTGATTATTTTTCATATATTTAGTATAATTCCTCCCAAATTGCACGAAACTCTTGATTTTTATTCAGAAATATGTGAACTAATAAATTTACAAAAGGTTTCATTTAAAATACACAACAATATAATAAAAAGGCTAATTTTGCAACATATTACACAAAAATTAGTTTTTCTCGAAATCAGCTGAATTCAAATTGCAGGTACAGGCAAACTATAAGAGGTATTGACCTAATTTTTTTTACTGTTTTATACCCTAATCTGTTGTCCATAAATCCCTATGACTTCTCCCAAAAATATTGAAATTTGTTTAACAAAGTATCAAAAAAACTAAAATTTGAATTTTGAAACGACCGTTAATAATATCAAAATTTTTCGACCATAGCTGAGAACATGTTTACGTTATTCTATAAGGACAGAAACTCATATTCAAGTAACTACAGATGTATTTTAAGTAACACAATTGTTTTATTAAAATATTTTCAAAAATATGTTTATATTTTTATCACATTTCGAATTCAAGTGCTCTGAGACACGATAATGGCCTGGGGAATTTTTAATAACTTTTACATTTTTCAACCAATTTTTGTGAAAAAAATGCATATTTTCCCCTTGTAAATGCATCTTCAAACTTTAGAGCCGTTGCGGCACCAGTTAACGTAGTCCTATTGACCTAAATTTTTGCACGACTTATTTTTATAACCCGTAGAACAATTTTAGGGGCGGTTAAAATTCGAAACTTAGTTTTTTGGGGCACTCTAATGTACATGCATATGAAAAACATACATGTATATGTATGTAATACACTCATACATTTTTGTTGTTTTAACCTTCACAATGTAAAATTACAAAAACAACTGCCATCCTGTTAAAAATTTCTAAAATACCTATAATTTTCTTCATTATTGATCATTTCATAGACACTACCTGTTTACAAACTTATTGTTAGTGTTTCTTGCTTTATATTGAATTTATCATCCTGTTACAAACAATATGTTTAAATATAGCCTGTAAAAACAATTTTTTACATACATATATACATATTGGAATATATGTATTTTTACATTCATATGATCCTCTTAGAATTTATATAATTTTTTCTAATTATATTACAATCAATATAAATACATACATTTTAATACTCCACATAAAAATTACACATAAATTTAATAAATACATACATTCAATTCAAAAATTTTCTAATTAAAATTTGGTTATTTCATGCATACATTTTTCCCATAATATACATACATAGACATAAACGTTTTATATTATTTTCTAAATAAAATTTGGTTATATCTTTTTCACATTTTATAATTTTTCAAGTTCAACATGAAATGTTAAATTTTAGACCATAAGTCATTTTCTATAGTAAATAATATTTAAGTTTGATAGTAAAAATATTGTAACCTGATAGTCGCGACTATCGTTTTGTTTCGTGTTTTCGTCATATATGCTCTGCTTGCGTACATTTCATGTTCGTATATTACTGCTTGCATGGCTTCAATATTGTTGACTTCGAATAAATTGTGTAGGAAAATATTTTAATATTATAGGCAAGCCATATGCCATATATGTGGGTATTATAAATATGTTAGCGAGTTGCTGCGTAATATATTGTAAGTGAAAACACTTTATATTTTTCTGTAAGCTATAATATGCAATAGTTTGTATGGTTAAATATTTTTAGCAAAAATACTAGAAATATTTTGAACAGAACCATTTTTTAAATATGCATATTTTTAAATATGAGGTAAATGCATATTTATTGCAAAGTCAAAAATAAAAATATAAAAGCATTTACTAATATTTAAACTCTGCTTGTAAATGGATATACACACGCATAAACTAATGTACTGCTTGTAGATGGAGTAAACAAACGTACAAACGTATGTAATTTAAAAGGCTCGCTAATAATATTATTGTGGACAATTAATATTGTTTGGAAATAAGCAAAGCAAAAGGTAAAGAGAACTATTAAAACTTTACAAAAAATAAAAATTTTATAAAAGTAAAAATTTTAAAAATATACTCATGGTGTAGGGTATTATATGGTCGGCCATGCCCGACTATACTTTCCTACTTGTTTTAGTTCAGCTTTTGTTGCGTTTGTTAGGTTAACTGACAGCTCCCTTCCCTTTAAAGCTATTACATTCGCTCTTTCGTTACAGACTACTCCCGAGTGGGCTGGTACCCATATAGGGTTGCCAGCCTGGCTGGACTTGGATGGATTGTCCAGCTTTTTTGATGCTTGTCCAGTTTCAAGCTAAAATTGAATTTGTCCAGCTAAATAAAATATTTTTAGTACACTGCAAAAATTATACCCTACACCACTTTAGAGGGGAGGGTATATTGGATTTGTGCTGATGTTTGTAATATACAAAAATATTCATCCTAGACGCACCTTAAAGTATACCAATCGGCTTAGAATCGTTTTCTGAGTCGATTAAGATATGTCCGTCCGCCTGGCTGGCTACCCATATAAACCTTGTACGCAAGGTACAGGTCGCAATTTTCAAGATAATTTGGCACGCACGTTTATTTGACCCAAGGACCCAATTGAAAATGGTTAAAATCAGTCTATTATTTCACCTAGCCCCCATAGAACAGAACCCCCCGAAAAGGGCTTCTGAGCTCATCATTATTTTAAATATACAGATATATCGATAAAATACTGCACAACTAAGTTTTATAGAAGTTTTGATGACCCTGCCAAATTTCATAAAGATCGGGCCCCATTTGACCCTAGCTCCCATACAAAGCCCTCTTCAGAAAATTACTTGAATGTCCCAAATTAACTTATAAACACAAATATCGCGATGAAATTTAGCACAACAAAATATTATGTAAATATAAATATATTCACAAAATTTTATCGGGCTTGGTCCATATTTGCCCCTAGCCCCTATATAAAGCCTCTTTCAGAAAATTAGTTTTTCATCCATAAATTGCTTAGATGTATCGGAACAAGGAAATATTGAAGATAAATGCTTTATTATGAAAAATAAATCACATTTAATATTCATAACTGGTGTAGGGTATCATATGGTCGACCACGCCCGACTATACTTTCTTACTTGTTTTTATGTAATCTTTGTCAAATCATGTTAGCCAACTCTGATATACATTTGTTATACAACTATGTTATGATTTCCCTCTTCTATCATCATGTCTCAACACTTGAACAGCACTTGAATGTCGTAATAAATATTAGGTCTGTTCGCATACTCGATAATTTGTAACAATTTGCAACAATTGTTATTGGATTCCGTTCGCGTACTTTCGAAAACTTGCAACGAGAGAGTTAAAGAGCGGTAAAAATTACAGTTCGTTGATAGAGAATTTTTTGATTTTACTGAATATTTTTTCCCTAGTAAAAAATATCCAACTTATATTTACAAAAAATGTTTGATTTATGAATATGTAAACAAACCAAAGAAATCAAAAATTTGGTAAATTTTAAATTTTGTGAAAGAAATATATAAATTAATAATACACGAATATTAAAAAAAATATTTGTAATTATATTTATTTTAAATTTATTTATCATAAATTATTTTTTAAAAGAGTTTAATTGTCATGAAAAATCATAACAAATATTGTCAATCTAGCATTTTTAAAACAATTTAGTTTGTCTTTCTATTAGCGATTTTGTGTAAATTTTTATTTTAATTATATGTTTGTATCATGAAGTTTTAAAACAATAATATATTTTTAATGATACTACATGTTTTGTTAACTTTAAATATCCATTTATTTATAGGAAAAATCAAAGTTACAATTATTGGTTTTTTAGTTTATAAACAAAAAATTGGATTTCTCTTTTTTTTTTTGGATATTTTTTTGATTGAGCTTAAACTATACTTTCTTACTTGTTTTTATGTAATCTTTGTCAAATCATGTTAGCCAACTCTGATTGTACATTTGTTATACAACTATGTTATGATTTCCCTCTTCTATCATCATGTCTCAACACTTGAACAGCACTTGAATGTCGTAATAAATATTAGGTCTGTTCGCATACTCGATAATTTGTAACAATTTGCAACAATTGTTATTGGATTCCGTTCGCATACTTTCGAAAACTTGCAACGAGAGAGTTAGAGAGCGGTAAAAATTACAGTTCGTTGATAGAGAATTTTTTGATTTTACTGAATATTTTTTCCCTAGTAAAAAATATCCAACTTATATTTACAACAAATGTTTGATTTATGAATATGTAAAAAAACCAAAGAAATCAAAAATTTGGTAAATTTTAAATTTTGTGAAAGAAATATATAAATTAATAACACACGAAAATTAAAAAATTATTTGTAATTATATTTATTTTAAATTTATTTATCATAAATTAGTTTTTAAAAGAGTTTATTTGTCATGAAAAATCATAACAAATATTGTCAATCTAGCGTTTTTAAAACAATTTAGTTTGTCTTTCTATTAGCGATTTTGTGTAAATTTTTATTTTAATTATATGTTTGTATCATGAAGTTTTAAAACAATAATATATTTTTAATGATACTACATGTTTTGTTAACTTTAAATATCCATTTATTTATAGGAAAAATCAAAGTTACAATTATTTGTTTTTATACCCTACACCACTATATTGGGGATGGTATTACACGTTTGTGCTGATGTTTGTAACATACAAAAATATTGGTCCAATACCCACCTTAAAGTATACCGATCGATTCAGAATCATTTTCTGAGTCGATTAAGACATGTCCGTCCGTCTGTCCGGCTGGCTGGCTGTCCATGTAAACCTTGTGCGCAAGGTACAGGCCGCAATTTTCAAGATAATTTGATGAAATTTGGACCAAGCATGTTTTTTGGCACAGGGACGAAGCCTATTGAAAATGGTTGAAATCGGTCCATTATTTCACCTAGCCCCCATACAACCGTACCTCCCGATTTAAACTTTTTATGCCATAATTACGTCAAATATTCTATTATCTCTCTAAAATTGGCATAAATAAGTTTTACATAAGTATAAATGACACTGCAGATTTTCGTAAGGATCGGCCCTTATTTGACCCTAGTCCCCATACAAACCCCCCTTCAAAAAATGTCTTAAACGTCTAAAATTGACTTGTAACCATTTGTATCGCAATGAAACTCAACAAAACTA
>NC_060952.1:59333351-59335495 GCF_022045245.1 Lucilia cuprina | reverse complement strand
ATACAAGACATATCACTCAAAATTTTTGTTTAAATGAGTTCAAAAAATAATTTTTTCGTTTTTGTAATGCAAGTGTCGGGTCCTTGTGAGTAAACGTAAGAACTGAGGTTTTTGTACACATTATGTGGTTTTTCTAACACATTTTCAAAAGTCATTAATATCAAACAAAGACAATCAGAAAAAATTATTCGTGAAGCTTTAATTCTACAACTAAATAAAAAGTAAATATATAAAAATATGAATTTAAACAATATAAAGTGGTAAGTATACACTTTCATAAACTTGAATAACGTTTAACGATCTAAACTAATTTTTAGTTTAAAAAAGACAACATATGTCCAATTTCAAAAACTGTTTGACCTAATGGAAGAATTCCCACTACTTGCAACCGGCAACCCTTCATTTGGAAGCAATAAACTTATTGTAGAACAGACGTGGGATAATGCTGCACAAAAACTTAATGCCCTTGGGCCACCTATTAGAAATGGGCAGGAGTGGAAAAGGTACGGTATTTTAGCTATAACCTTGTTATTTATTATTATAAACAAAAGGTATGCATATTTTTCGTAATAGATATGGCATGACCAAAAGTGTCGTCTTAAAAGAAAAATAAGCGACAACAATAAAAGTCTTCACGGAACTGGTGGAGGACCCTGCAGAGTAAACAACTTAACAGAAGTTGAACAGCAAATTGACAAAATATGTCACCTTTCGTCAGCAGCGGCACCCAGTGGCAAAATTTTAGGTTTGCCACCTGCCCAAAAACCTTTGCCTAAGTCTGCAGCACCCAGTTGTAAAAGATATACCACCTGCCCAAAAACATTTTCATTTTTTTCTTTAAATAAAAAAGTCAATTGTTTTTTCACTATGAAAATTTATTTCTATAATATTTTTTGAACACATTTTAAGTAAACAAAAAACAGCTGTTTTGTTTATTTTAAGGGTTGCCTTTTTTTGTTAAAAAAATATGATTTCTTATGAAAAATATTTACAAGTTGTAAAAATTAAATATTATGGCAACAATAACATTTGACAATAGCAAAAAGACAACGCAAGAGAACGTAAGATAGACGAGTACTTTATAAAAACTCATTTTCTTACGTACTCGTCTGGATACCACTTGCTTGTCTGAATTTTTACATGTCTTATATAAACAGGTCATAAGATTTTCAAGAAAATGACAATTCAGCTAATTATTACAATTAATTAACATTTTCGAAACGATAACTTATTACTTTACGTTAACAATTGTAAGTTTACAATATAAGGTAATTGCAGTTATTCTTCTTTATTATCGAAAAATTTTCGAATATTCATTCTCGTAATGTGTGACATAAAAGCAGCCTAAATTGAAGGAACTAAAAAGCATAACCTAGAATTGGTCTAATTACACTTTTATAAATCCATAGTAGGACTAAGACCCCATTCCATGCCTATAGTTCGTCTACATATCGCCCAACACCGATGTGCCTTGTTGATCTTATCCTCTATGTGGTACATCCATTTTAATTTTCGGTCGAGGATTACACTTAAGTACTTAACTTTGTCTGTCACTTCTATCTTCTTGCCCAGGGAGCACGGTATACGTAGTGTTTATGCCAAACAACAATTGTCTGTTTCTTACTAATTTCCCGCAAATTCCTATTTCCTATGACATATATCGATGCTGAATACTATGAATTGCAGCATACGTAAAGGTGTCATAAAGTTCTAATTAAAAACGTCAATTATTTCAAATATGTCGTAAAATCTTATTTCCGCCAGAAAGAAACTTTCTTTTGTGCAAATTGGTCCACTTTCCTATCCTTGGTAAGAATTCCTTATTCCTAAATAATTTAATAAATATTAAAAGAAAAGAAATCCTAATTCCTGTGTTTTATTTTCTTTCTTTTTTTTCATTCCTTACTTATTAAATTATTCTGAGTTACAAAATATATTCATATATTTTGTTTTGGCACAGAGAGAATAATAAAGTTTTCCAATCATCCAGCCTTTCATCCCCATCCATAGCTTTGAGCGAAACATTTTGGTCCTTCGAGCCGGATAAATTGGAAGATTTATTTAATTCTCTCGGAGATTTCAACTCTACTAGCGATTCCACCAACAAAGGATTACATACTTCCAGCATCAATAATTAATCAGGT
>NC_060952.1:59294896-59333251 GCF_022045245.1 Lucilia cuprina | reverse complement strand
ATGTATATATATTCTGGGCCCTTATCAAATTCTGATTCGATTTAGCTATGTCCGTTTGTCTGTGTAAAACACGCTCACGATAAAACGAAGCAATAGAATTTAACCAAATAACCCAAAATGTTCTTCGCTTTCCTAAGTTGTTTGGTATTGAAAATAGGCAAAAACGGTTCACATCGGGAAAAGTTATGAATCAAAATTTGAAACAACCTCAAAAAAAATATAAGCACTTTATACACATTCTGATGCATTTTTCTCGAAAACTGTACAATATAATTCCATAAAAATCGGCATAAATTCGTTTCCGCATAAGAGCTTAATCTCTGTGGAAAATCGCCAGTATCGGTCTACAATTTCATATACCTCCCATACAAAAGTACATATTCCCGGAAATTTGGTTCTTTGTTAATAACTTCCGTCGTAATGTCGATATCTTCTCAAAATTTTAGAAATAAAAATCTTATATCAATAGAATTTATCCAAAGGAAAAATTTTTGGGATGGGTCCATCCATACAAGGTCCCCTCCCGAAAATCACTTAAACGCACATAACTCATTACTAAATTAAGATATCCATATAAAATTCGTTACAAATATTGCTCTTATATACAAAAATATAACCATGAAAGTTTCTTTGGATGGGTCCATAATTGGTCATAGCTCCCATACAGGGTCCCCTCCCGAAAATCAGTTAAACGCGCATAATTCATTACTATGTTAAGATATCGATATAAAATTTGGCACAAGTATTGCCCTTATATATAGAAATATTACAATGAAAGATTTTTTCGATCGGTCCATATTTGGTTATAGCTCCCATACAAGGATCCCTCCCGAAAATCACTTACAAGCACATAACTCATAACTAAATTAAGATATCCATATAAAATTTGGTACAAATATTGCTGTTATATACAGGAATATAACCATGAAAGTTTTTTGGATCGGTCCATAATTGGTCGTAGCTCCCATACAAGGTCCCCTCCAGAAAATCACTTAGACGCACATAACTCATTACTAAATTAGGATATCGATATATAATTTGGTACAAGCATTGCTCTTATATATAGAAATATTACAATGAAAGCTCCCATACAAGGTCCCCTCCCGAAAATCAGTTAAACGCACATAATTCATTAATAAATTAAGATATCTATATAAAATTTGGTACAAGCATTGTTCTCACATAAAGAAATATTACTAAGATCTTTTTCCGATTGGTCCATAATTGGTTATAGCTCCCATACAAGTTCCCCTCCCAAAAAAAAAAAAACACTTAAACGAGTATAACTCATTATTTAATTAGGATATCCATATAAAATTTGGTCAAGTATTGCTCATATACACAAAAATATTACTAAGAATTTTTTCCATCGGTCCATAACTGGCCATAGCTCCCATACAAGGTCCCCTCCCAAAAATAACTTAAACGCACATAACTCATTACTAAATTATAATATCAATATAAAGTTTGGCACAAGTGTTGCTCATATACAGAGAAATGATATTGTGAAATGTTTTTTCGATCGGTCCATTATTGATCATAGCTCCCATATAAATCAGATAAAACGTACATAACTTATAACAAAATATTTATATCCATAGATTTAGCAAAAATATCGCTCTTATATACATAAATTCACTACAAAATTGTTTTACTACCGGTCCATATTTGGTCATAGCTCTCAACTGGAAAATCATTTAGATTCACAATATTTATTACCAAGTAGAATTCTAAAAATTTTTTTTTTTATACATAATTGGACATGGCTCCCATACAAAGTCCCTTTACGAAAATCTCTTAAACGCACATTCCTTATTACCAAATAAAGCTATTGATACATAATTTGGCAAAAATATTAGTTTTGTATACAAAAATTATATTTCTCATATACTAGGTCCAGCCCCTAAAAGCGCTTTAACCGTATTTAAAGAGCATTATCAATTTGTGTTCAACAAAATTTTGTGTAAAACAAAATTATATATGTATTTGTATTTTGAAAATCTCTAAATCTTTCACACACATGCATACATGCAAATTACTAAATTTATAATGTTCAATAAATCTTGGAATAGTACTAGATTTAACTTTTGGGATTTTTTCTATTAAAGACATGAGAAAACTTATTTCTCAAATATTTGATCAATTAGAAAAGTAATAACCAGGGAAACCGAAAACATGCTCTAAAATAAGTGTTTTAAACGCTTTAAATACGCCGTAAAAAACTCAAAATATGCTCTTAAAATATAAAATATATGCTCCAAAAATAAAATTTTTTTATTATTTTTTAACATTGAAAAGCTCAAAAAGACTGAAATTGTAATGAAATAATAAATGTTTAATGTCATATTCTATATCCTACAACATTTTTTTATAAATGTTTCATCTCATAGTTTGAAGAACTAGTATAATAGAATTACGTTTTACGTTCAGATAACCAATAAATAACATGAAACCATTTGGTCCCCAAAAAACATATTTCAAACTACAAAGTTTGACACATTTCATCCAATTGTATTCATAGCTTTTAAACTGACATTTTAATCGGTGTTGTCATAAATTCCAATAATTAGTTTTTTAAACTATAAAAATGGATTGGTCTCATGAAATCAAAATTAATCGGTTTTATGTCCGATTTAAAATATAATGCTTTATTGAATAAAAAACTATAACATAACGATTTTTTTTTTCAAAATTGTAAAATAGGCTAAAAAATTAAAAAAAAAATAAAAAAATAGAATTTTATTTTTTTTTTTAAATAAAGTTTTGAAAAGAAAATTAAAAATGTATAAAAACGAAAAAAGCGAAAACATCAAAATATGCACTAAAAGAGTAAAATATGCTCTAAAAACTCGAAAATATGCCTTAAATGTGCTAAAAATTCAAACCAAGCAAAATTATGCTCTTATGGGTAAAAAATCGATGCCAAAATTCTCAAATTGGTGTGAAACGTGTAAATATCTTATCCATGAGTCCATACGACGCACCACAAAAAACATGCATTTGCATATTTTGGTTGCCCTGGTAATAACATAGAAGTAGCTGGTGGAGGGTATTTAAGATTCGGCACAGCCGAATATAGCACTCTAACTTGTTTGTTTTATATTGAGTGAGATCTCATAAAAGAGGACTTTTTGGTACGTTTTTGTTCTTCAAAAATGTTTGTATAATATTGAACCTAGAGATGTGCAATTAAGCATGTATTGCCTGGATTACGTGAGAACCTATAATAGAGAACTTTTTGTCACTTTTCGTTATTCAAAGGGTACATTTTGAAATTTCTACAATATAGAAGCTAGAAACATGTAATTATGTATGTAGAGCCCGACTAAAGTGAGAACCCATAAAAAGGGTACTTTTGTAACTTTTTTGTTTTTTTAAAGGCAAATTTTGAAATTTCTATAATATTGACCCAAAAACATGAAATTAAGCATGTATGGCCCGGATTAAGTGAGAACCTATAGAAGGGGACGTTTTGGTACTTTTTCGTTCTTCAAAAGGTACTTTTTGAAATTTCTATAATATTGAAAGATAAAATACTCTTTTGTTCTTCAAAAAGTTCTTTTTGAAATTTATATAATACTAGCTTATAACCCGCTGCTTTGTTAGCGAGCCATTATATATATTAAAAAAATTCAAATTTACTAATTTTACTTGTACCTACGATTTCATAATAAAGAAAAATTGTATGACAAAATAAAAATTTGTTTACGAGTCTAAAAACAAAAATTAAAAAATGTACCTTTTGGTACTTTTCCCTCCCCTTTAACGAAATAAAAATCGTATTCCAAAAAGTTCTAACAATGTAGTGGGACACCGTTATTATGTATATATGATACATGGATATGTTAATAAACCGAAAACAATGTTATATTAAAAAAGTACTAAAAATAGGAACAATTTTCATCTCTTAAACGTCCGAATATCCAATAATTAATTTTTTATTTACTTTATTGAGTTATGACCAACGAAATATTACGAAAGGGTCCCCTTTTATAGACTCTTATAAACTCCGTACTCCACATGCAAAGTACCAGAAACAATCTTTGATATGTTCTTATCCGGTCTCAATTCAAGAAGTGCCATTGATGAACGAAAAAATACTAAAAAGTCTCATTTCATAGGTCATAATTTAATCCATGCTTTATATTCTTAATTTCATTTTCCTAGGTTCTATATTATAATAAGAAATCAAACGAGTGAGAGTGTTATATTCGGTGCCGAATCTCACATACCCACCATCAAATCGTATGCCTTAAAAGGAATGCTCCTCTATAAACATAAGGGTAATATTACTTATTAAATTGAATGAAGAAGACCTAATATGAGAGATAGGGTTAATAATTGACAATTTTTAATAAAATTTTTTACACCAATTAAGGTTCATACATAACATCTTTACATCGAATATAACTTTCCGACACTTACGCATGAAAGTCGGTATGAAGATATACGTTCTTCTGCTTCTTCACTTCTTTTTAAGTCAGCAACGATCGTTAAACTATTTTTCTTATGGACCGATCCTCAATACATTTGGTAGAGAGATTTTAACTCGTATAAAAAATATGTGTGTCGAATTTCATCGCTTTTCTGTATTCTGTATTTTTAATGATCGTTAAAGTACTTTTTTGAAGGGCACCTTATATAGGGCGTAGGGCCAATTATGGACCGATCTACATAAAGTTTGATAGAAAGATTTTGGTTTCATTTAAACTTACGTAGTGACAGACAAAGTAAAGTACTTAAGTGTAATCCTCGAAAGAATACCGAAAATTTTTCGATAATAAATAAATGAGAAGATTATGGAGGCCACTTCAAAACATTTACATTTTAGCTTCGAATCCAGTCTTTTACAGCCCTGGCGGTATGGATCGGGGCATTATATTTTAGAAATATCCACGGATATCCACAGATATCAGAAAATGTGAAAAAGCTGTTTCCTATGGCATTACAATTCTTACTATATGAAAGAAATTAAAGTCACATGTTTCATAATACGAAATTGCCCCCAACTACATCCCACATCCTCAAGAGCCAAACGACTCAGGTAGAGCTCTTCCTTTCAAAAATCATAAAAATAATGATTATATCGATCTGGACCTTCTAAATTAAAAATGTTTTCATCCGAAAAAACAAGATGTTGATATAGTTTTTAATAACCATGTGTTCACGTGCAAAATGAAGAGGATTTCTCTTTACGAGTGGCAATTGGAGTGGCTTTAATTAATTTTTTAATATTTCTAAAGTCTCGGCTCTTCTTATAATTCGTTTTACTGTAGCTAACCTTGCTGTAACACCCACTTTTTCTCTAATTTTTGCTACACAATCACTTGACTTGGAAGCAAATTTTATGAAATCTCTTCTGTTCGCTTTTGTTTTGACTCTATATGCCGTTCCATTTATGTTTTCCTAATATTAAAATTGTTTTCTTATAAAATTGCTAATAACATTCTTAATTGCCCAATTTTTTTTTGCAAATTCCTGTGATTTTGGCTTCCAAAAACGCTTGAATTTTGCCATTTTATTTTTTAGTTAATGGCTTACTTATTTGTTAAAAAATATATTGTCTATATTCACAGATACTAGAATATTAATGGATTTTACTCACTGCCAGCAGTAAACTGATTTTAATCTGATTGAACCTAATCAAGTGAGTCATAAAAATACAGCTAAAAAACGAAGTATGTAAAAAAATTATTAAAAATCCGCTATTAGGTATTGCGCTTATTTTTGTCTCACTAGTGATACCTAAGACATCATGTTACAAAACAAACAAAAAAATGGACATAAAAATACTGACAAAATGCTAATTTTGGTTTTCTGTAAATAGTTTCACAGAGATACACCAAAAAAAATGCAGGGGTTCTCATATACCAATTCCGTTTTGTTATAGTCCACAGGGTATGAATATATTTTTAGTTTTCCCAGATCACTTCGTTAACTTACTTTTTAGAGCAAAAGATGTGAAAAAGCTCCATTTTTGAAGTTTTAAATTTTAAAAATCATAAGTACGTAAGCTTTACGTAAAGAAATTGAATATCGCTCGCAATAATAGGTCTTTTCGCGTACTTTCCTGTAAGAAATATACAGTAACTTTATGATAGAGAGTAATTTTTAATTTAGTCTCAATCAAAAAAATATCAAAAAAAAAAAAAAAAAGAAAATTGCGACATGTACCTTGCGCACAAGGTTTACATGGACAGCCAGACGGACGGACGGACATAGCTTAATCGACTCAGAAAATGATTCTAAGCCGATTAGTATACTTTAAGGTGGGTATAGGACTAAGATTTTTGTATGTTACAAACATCAGCACAAACCCAATATACCCTCCCCACTAAAGTGGTGTAGGGTATAAAGATGTACACGTGTGTGTGTAGATGTTTTTGGTTTTATTCAGCTGTGTATTTTTTTTTGTATGATTGGAATCCAAACATACAAAGTATACACAGCAAAAAAATATGATTTGCATTGTTTATTAAAATAAAATAATTTTCCCTTTTGTTTTGCAAATATATTTTTTAATGAATAGAAAAAAGTATTTAAAACGTTTTCAATTATATGAGAGTAGATTGTGAGTTATTGTACAATAATTTTTATGCGAATAATGTAAGTTTGAAATTTAAAACTAACACAAATTTTTTCCAAGTGCTTTTTAAAACAATTTTTTTACGATAAACAAAATCTACGTCTCGTCAATGTTTACCAGCAATGAATACGAAAGTGTTGTTGTTTTACTCTTGCTTGTATACTGTTAAGAACAACAACAACGTATTGCTAGTGTTAAGCGCATATAAGTGTATAGAAAACACCCTGTCTATAGCTAAGTGCATTTACAAAAACAAAAGAGTACCAAGCGCATAGGGCTTGGGCACCCTTGGTTTGGATGCTGTTGGCGTCATTGCGTTGTTATTTTAGTTTTTCTGTGCTTTTCGTTATGTATGTTTAGATGTCTGTTGGTTTAGATGCCTTGTGTATTTTGTGTTTTATTTCGTTTGGCATTGTTGTTGTTCTTTTTGTTTAGCTTTTGATGTAATAATAATGTAGTCGAGAAAAAATTTAAAATTTATAAAAGATGTTTAAAATACACTATGGTGAAGGATATATAAGATTCGGCACAGCCAAATATAGCACTCTTACTTGTTTTTTTTAATATACTTGAAATTAATAATAATGGACTGGTACTTTTTATACCCTACTCACTATAGTGGGGAGGGTATTATACGTTTGTGCTGATGTTTGTAACATACAAAAATATTGGTCCAATACCCACCTTAAGGTATACCGATCTATTCAGAATCATTTTTTGAGTCGATTAAGACATATCCATCTGTCAGTCCGTCCGTCTGTCCGGCTGGCTGTCCATGTAAACCTTGTGCGCAAGGACCAAGCATGTATTTTAGCACAAGGACGAATCCTATTGAAATTGGTTGAAATCGGTCCATTATTTCACCTAGCCCCCATACAACCGTACCTCCCGATTTGAACTTTTTATGCCATAATTACGTCAAATATTATGCTATCTCTCTAAAAATTGGCACAAATAAGTTTTATATATGTATAAATGACACTGCAGATTTACGTAAGGATCGGTCTATATTTGACCCTAGCCCCCATACAAACCCCCCTTCAAAAAATGACTTAAATGTCTAAAATTGACTTGTAACCATTTGTATCAAGAAAACTAACTGTTATTTAGAAATATATCCTTTTCCCAAATTTACCGAGGATCGGCCCATATTTGACCTATATAAAGCCTTTTTAATAATATTCATATAAAAGTTTCTTTACAAAAAATAAAAATTTTATATTTTATATTTTATTTATTATATGGTCGGCCATGCCCGACTATACTTTCCTACTTGTTTTTTGTTTTCTATTGAGTAAGATCTCATAAAATTGGAACTTTTTGATACGTTTTTGTTCTTTAAAATTTTTCGTATAATATTGAACCTAGAGATGTGAAATTAAGCATGTATTGCCAGGATTACGTGAGAACCTGTAATAGAGAACTTTTTGGTACTTTTCGTTCTTCTTCTATCTATATATATAAAAGGCTTGCGTGACTGATTGACTGACTGATTCATCATCGCCCAGCCCAAACCGTTAAAGCTAGAGTAATGAAATTTTGGTTATAGATTCCTTTGGTATTGTATAGATCCACCTAAACTCGAACGGTTAGGGGATGAAAAGAGTAAAAAAGGGTATTCTATATATTCTAAAGAAGTAAAGATATAAATAAAATTCGAAATATATCCTTTTTTATATAAAAAAATAGTGGATAGGTGTTTAAGTTCGTTTAATTTTGAACGTGTTTTTACGTTATTTTTCTTTTGATTATTTGATACTTGTTAGGATTTAGTACACAGCCTTTTTTTACACACTTGGGTGGGGATATTTTTCTAAATTGTAACGAGTAAAACCGCTAACGGTATCGGCTTAAATATTGTTCGCCACTTTCTGCCAAAAAATAATCAATATAATTAATGGGCAAGGCGATTTTTTGTGACCCCTTTTACTCTTACAGTATACATCCGATCTTGGCCAAAGGTATATAATTATATAGGTATTTGTTCGCAGATGTGCACAATATATATAATAATGAGATCGGTTCAGAATTTTGGGAGCTATAAGCATTAAAAGTTGTTACTAATACATAGAAACAAAAGTCACACGTACGTATGCTTGACCTAATAACAAACAAACAAAGCAAGAAACAAAACATATAAGTTTAAGGAATCAAGTGATGCCACATATAATCTTAAAAATATTAAAATTGGAAATTTGGGAAGCGGAGCTCCCTTTATGTACTCTAGTAATTATTATTAGCTTTCTAATCGTCAACCAATACGTTTCGTATAATCATCCACAAACACAAGGTAATATTTAATAAAGAAATATTTTTGTTTAAACAAAATTTTAAAACCACTTTTTGTTTTATTTCATTGGACATATTTAATTGGACATTTTTCCAAACTTTCATCAGATAAATTTAATTTTTTGGAATAGCAAAACAAATAATAAGGTGCGTACTTGATTTTGAAAAGTGCAGTGAATATTTATAAAATAAAAGTGCAATTTATTTTCTTTATTTAAATAAAAGTGTAAATAAACACACACACACATATACAAAAAAATATTACTTGTGTACGTACAAGAAGAAAACAAACAGGGGGATTTTTGGCAAACTTTTTTCAGAGTTGCACGGAAATGTACTTTTTTGTGTATACACGTGGATAAGTACATAAAAAATATAAACAAAGAAGAAAATACATAAAAAACGTAAACAAAAAGACAACAAACCATAACAAACTCATTGATATATTTGTGAAATATTTAAATATCCAAATAAAAATTAAAATCCTCTTTGAGCACTAAATCTGAAATTTGTTATTAATAGCGAATCGAAAAACGAATCAATCTAAGTATTAAGTGTTCTTCAAAGTACTTTCTATGAAATGCTGTGATGCTTAAAAAATTAAAAATGTTCGTTGAGCAGGAAAACTATAATATGTGATCGATAGGGTATTAATAGACAAATCGAACCGTATAAAGATTTTTTTCCTGAGTACTTGCTATTAGCCGGTATACCGTAACAAACTTTGACAAATTTGCAAAATTTAATGAAAAAGTTTTTATACTCAAAAATTTGAAAATAATCGTTGAGCAGCAAAAACAAAATATGTCATCGATATTCGTTGAGCAGCAAAACCAAAATATGTCATCGATAGGGGATCAATAGACAAATCGAACCGTATATAGATTTTTTCCTGAGTACTTGCCATAAGACGGTATAACGTAACAAACTTTGACAAAAAGTTTGATAAAGTTGAAAAAAGTTTGTTAAAAAGTTTGTTTTCTTCATAGAGATTACTTGTGTACTTGTGTACTTTAATTTGACACTTGTTTTAATCTCATTTATTACTACGTAAATTATCAACTGCGCGTTTGTTTACGTGGACGGACAAAATTATAAAAAATAAATTATTTTAAAAAATTTGCTCGTTTATGACTAAAATAACATTTTTCGCGTCGTGAACGGAAAAAATAAATTAAATTAATAAAATTTATTGTGGTTTATTGAATAAAAAACAATTTGGTGTAATAGAATTGTGTTTTGTTGTGCTTTAAGTAAATACATAAGCATAAGTTTAAGAAAATATTTAATAAATTAAATTTGAATTATTTCAATTAAATTTGGTCAAAATTAAACGAAAATAAATTTTGTCAAATTCAATTAAACAATATGATAGTCAAACTGACCGACTGTAGGGTGAACACTTAAGAATGAAGTCACCCTACAGTCGGTCAGTTTGACTATCATATTGTTCAATTGAATTTGACAAAATTTATTTTCGTTTAATTTTGACCAAATTTAATTGAAATAATTCAAATTTAATTTATTAAATATTTTCTTTGATATCATCTATAAAAATTTTGATTCTTATAAAAGTTTCAAACTTTTAGTCAATAATAAATTAAATTTTGTGTTTTAAACATTCAATTTGAATAGAAGAAAGGCAAACCATGTCTATTACACCACTTGATCGCTTTATTAGAGCTTCGGATTCAGTTATTAGTTTTGAGGCGCAGTATAGAGCTCGTGAAGACACACTTGACGGATTCAAAATTGATTACTATAAAGAGAATTTGAACAAATTGTGGGATGCGGCTCAGTCGACTTATGACTTATGTTTAGATTTCTTGACAACTTCTGAGGACACTGAACCTGGTGAGATTGAGGTGGCTGCCGCGAAATTTCGTTGAATGTGCTTGTAGCTTAGATAGGAAAAAACTTCAATTCTCTCCCGCTAATAAATCAACTGATACACCAGTAAAGAATCCGAAACCTTGTGACGGCCAACATAATTTGACTTTACCACCCCGCGATGTAGAAATGTTTGAAGGCGATTACCTTTCATGGCCTGCCTTTCGGGATTTGTTTACGGCCTTATACATAAATAGCTCACGTCTTACTGACATTGAAAGGTTATGTCACTTGTTACGTAAGACTAGTGGCGACGCAAAGAAAATTGTATCACAATGTCCGCTTTCCGATAAAGGGTTTCAAATGGCTTGGCAAGAATTAAAGGCAGCATATGAGAATCCGCGTATGTTGGTTAATAACCAATTGAAAGCGCTTTTTAGTCTTCTAATCTTGGAAAAAGAGTCTTTCACAGGCCTCAAAGATTTACAAGGAGGCATTAATAGTTGTTTGAAAGCGTTGTCGGAGTACGAAGTTCCGACAGAAAATTGGGATCCCATTCTTGTCTTTTTATGCGTGCAGCGTATTCCTAATTGCACTGTGACCTTATGGGAACAGAGCATTAAGAATAAATTCGTTTTATCACGCTGGAAAGAGATGAATGTTTTTCTTACGGAAAGGATCCAAACTTTAGAATGTCTTCGTGATATTCGGGAAACGCCTCAGACAAAGAAGTCTACAACACAAAAGGTGAAGACTCATCATGCCCAACCGGCATGTAATTCTCATATTTGCGTTCTATGTAAGCATCAGAGCCATTTTCTGCGCGATTGCAAGCGATTCAAAAATCGTAATGTAGAGATTTACCGAATCTTCGACTAGCTGATTCTCAGTTTTTCAAATGCAGACCGCTTGATCTGCTTTAGGTGCCGATTTATATCCACAAATTATGTTAGGAGAAATTCGTACGCATATTTTAGGATCACTATTGGCTCAGAACACAATCTTCGGATGGATTATCATCGGTCCAGTGCCATCCTCTTCTGTACAGGTATTTAACACCAGGGTTTACTTTTCGGAAGAGGACAATTAAAACAATAGCTTACTTCGTTTTTGGGAGCTGGAAGAAACGCCGAAAAGAAAAATTATGTCCCCCCTTGATCGGATGTGTGAAGAAAATTACAAGGCCACAACTCGTAGAGGACCTGATGGACGATACATTGTCACAATGAGGACAGAAGCTTCATTGTTGAGAAAACCAGAGATAAAGAAGATGTATGACGATGTAGTAAGAGAATATTTAGTTTTGGATCACATGAGGCCAATAATGGAGACCTCGTCTTCTATTTCCTCTTGTTATTTGCCGCACCATCCTGTAATCAAATTGGATCGAAAAACTACTAAGTTAAGAGTAGTTTTTAATGCGTCAAATAAAACCTCAAATGGACTTAGTTTGAATGATTGTTTGTTGGTCGGTCCTACCCTTCAAGCTGATTTAGTCCTACTTATTTTGCGTTGGCGATTTTTTAGATTCGTGTTTTATTGCGATATTACTCAAATGTATCGACAGATAAGGCTTGACCAGTCTCATACTCCTTTTCAGCGTATTTTGTTTCGCGATTCTTCGACGGAGGAAATAAAGCAGTATGAATTACAGACTGTGACCATTGGCGTCAATTGTGCGCCTTATCTGGCCATCCGTAGTTTGTTACAGTTGGTAGATGATTGTGAGAGTCAATATCCACTTGTCTCGTAAATTTTACGTAAAGGTATGTACGTTGACGACGTACTAACGGGGACACATGATGTTGAAACCGCTTTGGATGCTCGTGATCAACTTAAAGCGGCGTTATCATCAGCAGGGTTCTGATGATAATGCCGCTGTCCGAATGGGAGAAATTTGTGACTTCATATCATGAAGTCAATAGTATACAAATTCCTCGATGGGTTCATTATGAACCAGAAGCCTCAGTTGAATTTCATGTTTTTTCTGATGCCTCGGAAAAGGCATATGCGGGGGTGATATATATTCGGGTGGAAACACCCAGAGGGAAAATTTATTCACATAAGACGTAAGACGAAAGTAGCCCCGATTAAATCGATTAGTTTACCTCGTCTTGAACTTTGTGGCACTGTATTAGCGGCAGATCTTTTGAAGGCTGTGCTTTGTGAAATCGAAATTCCATTAAACCAGGTTTATTGCTGGACTGATTCCACGATCGTTCTTTCCTGGTTGAAAAAAGACCCCTGTACTTGGGCAACATTTGTTGCCAATCGTGTTTGCAAAATACAAGAAATTGTTGGCAAACATAACTGGCATCACGTCAGATCTGAAGACAATCCAGCAGATTTAGAAAGTAGGGGAGTTACTACTTCAATTTTAGCTCAGAGCTCTCTTTGGTGGAATGGTCCACATTGGCTTAGAGAGAAAAAGTCTACATGGAATTTGAAAAGCCTAGCTATGCTGGATACCGATCTAGAAGCTCGAAATGTGAAATCTCACGCCTCTTTCTTCACAAACTATGAGGATGTGTTAGATAGATTTTCGTCACTTGATCGTGCTATCAGAGTTCTATCGTATGTTTTTAGATTTTTCCATAGAACTCATTCATCTTATAGGAATTGCTACTCGTATGACACAATTACGCTATCTGATAATGAAATAAGACATGTGAAACTACGTTTGGCCATTGTGACTCAAAAGGTAAAATTTACGGAAGAATACAAGAGTCAATTGGAAAAAAGACCAATTTCTTCTAAAAGTAGCCTGTTGCCCTTAAATCCTATTCTTGACAAGGAAGGTGTCATGAGACTTAACGGTAGATTGGCTAGATCACCTTCATTGGCTTACACGGAAAGGCATCCTATTTTATTGCCCTATGCATGTCGTTTCACTCTTCTTTTAGCGGAATTTATTCATAAGATTTCCATTCATGGTGGAAATCAACTTATGCTGCGAATAATACGAATCGAATATTTGATTCCTCGTGCAAAAACCCTTGTTCGGACTGTGGTAAATAAGTGTAAGCAATGTATCTTAGATCGTAAACGAGCTTGCACTCAAATTATGGCTGCTTTACCTCCAGAACGGACTGCTTTAGATCGACCGTTTACGACAACTGGCGTAGATTTCGCTGGCCCATTTGATATGAGAAATTTAAATGGTAGATCGTGTCAGATCTTAAAGGCCTATGTATGTATCTTAGTATGTTTTTCCACGAAAACCATACATCTAGAAGTAACTTCGGATTTATCAACGGATAAATTCTTAGCGGCATTTAACCGATTTATATCAAGACGCGGTTGTCCACTTACGGTTTTTTCAGATAACGGGACGAATTTTGTAGGATCTTCTAGAGAGTTAGAACGAGAGTTTAAAACCTTTTTATTAGAGTGTAGGGCTAGGATGTGTATGGCGTACGGCATCAACGGCCTTTCTTGGCGTTTTATTCCTGCTGGAGCACCTCATATGGGTGGTTTATGGGAAGCTGGAGTTCGAAGTTTTAAACTTCACTTCCGTAAAGAAGCCCATTCCGGCAAATACACTTTTGAAGAACTTTCGACGGTCCTTGCTAGAATTGAGGCATGTCTAAATTCTCGACCTCTTCGTCCTATAAGTGACGACCCTAATGACATAGTGCCTCTTACACCAGGCCATTTTCAATAGGATCTCCAATATTAGCTCCAACCGAACCTTCGATTTATGAATCTCCGCTAGGTCTTCTAAATAGGTATCGGAAAGTAAAGGCCTTGACTCAGCATTTCTGTCGTCGATGGAAAGAAGAATACATGTGAGGACTTCACAAACGTTACAAGTGAAAGTATTCGGAATGCGATATAAGCACCGGAGATTTAGTAGTCATTCGAAATGAGCAAATGACACCCACTTCTTGGAAAATGGGAAGAGTAGTTCGGACTTATCCAGGAAGTGACCATCACGTACGCGTTGCGGACATACGTACTGAAAACGGGATTATAAAGCGACCAATTACCAAACTAGTCGTTTTGACCAGTGAATAATTTCAAAAGAGTATTGCTAACCTTCATTGTTTCCTAGCATTATGGATCGTATTATAGCCATGTCTGAAGCTGCTCTCCTTGAGAAATATGATGAGACAATGGAGGTTGACACAGCAGCAGCTACGAATCAACCGGGTTCTACCGACATGTCGGACGATGGCGCCACCAGTATCGCCGCCGTGGAAAACCCACAAGTCTTCGTGGACCCTGCACCAGAGGTCCCATTGACCTCCAACGAAAACTCCACTACACCTGCAGTAGTTTCAGCTCAAGAGGTACCTTTGACCTCACCTGAGCAACTGTCTGCCCTTATGGCAATAGCGGCTCCAGAAGCCGCAACATCGCAAAATCCTGATCCCGTATTAGGTGCCACGGAAGCCTCAGGTTCGAATCCGGTAGCGAATTCAGTAAGCGATCGAAAAAATTGCCCAATTTGTAATCGACTATCGGGTTGTCGAGAATTTCAAAATATGTCTTTTGAGAGGAGAATTAGGATGGTGTTATTACACCATTGTTGCTCTTGGTGCCTATCAGCGGAACACATCTCTCGTGATTGCACGAGTGAAGGCCATTGTAGGCAATGTAAAAGAAAACACCATTCTATGCTCCACCCGAAAACTCACGTCGTCGCTAAATCTAAAAAACGCGCTCGAAACGAAGTTAACCGACCAGACGCCCCTGTGAACTCTTCGCCGTTGCTTCATGTCGTGACATTCTCACCAACCGCAACCGTTTTGTTGCTTGGCTCAAAAAAGAGCATTCGGGTACGGGCAGTTTTAGACCTTTGCTGCAGTATGAGCTATATTTGCTCCTCTTTAGTTGCAAGTCTAAAACTACCCGTGACCACTGTTGGTGCCGACAAAATATGTCGAGTGAACATTTGCTCACAATATGACTCAACGCAAAATATCACGTTTACAGTTAAAGTAAAAAATGCTAGGCATTAAAACACCGTTGCACTCTGTATCTGACTCGGTTAAGATCCATTATCCATTGGTCATTGGTCCGGAAATTGCTCCACAGATTCTAAAGGGAAAAATTTATTCGAACCCGGGACTTCCAATGGCTCAATACACCATTTTTGGTTGGGTCATTTCTGGCCAAGCCTCTCATTGAGTGGCCCAGTTCATGGTCTGATTTAAAACCATTCTCCCATCTTTTACCAGCTGGTCTGGTTTTTGGTCCTATGACCAATTTGTTTTTAGAAAAAAAATGAAAATAAATGAAATATTAATTAAATAAATGAAAAAAACCTATTACTTTAAGCTCTTTATTTCTTTTACCTCTTAAGTTTATATTATGGTTGCAACGTTCTATGTTGTTGCATGGTGGCCGGCAATGTTTAAGTTCGTTTAATTTTTGATACTTGTTTGATTATTTGATACTTGTTAGGATTTAGTACACAGCCTTTTTTTACACCCTTGGGTGGAGATATTTTTCTAAATTCTAACGAGCAAAACCGCTAATGGTATCGGCTTAAATATGTTCGCCACTTTCTGCCAAAAAATAATAATTATTATTAGCTTTCTAATCGTCAACCAATACGTTTCGTATAATCATCCACAAACACAAGGTAATATTTAATAAAGAAATATTTTTATACTCTACACCACTATAGTGGGGAGGGTATTATACGTTTGTGCTGATGTTTGTAACATACAAAAATATTGGTCCAATACCCACCTTAAAATATACCGATCGATTCAGAATCATTTTTTGAGTCGATTAAGACATGTCCGTCCGTCCGTCTGTCCGGCTGGCTGGCTGTCCATGTAAACCTTCTGCGCAAGGTACAGGCCGCAATTTTCAAGATAATTTGATGAAATTTGGACCAAGCATGTTTTTTGGCCGTCCATGTAAACCTTGTAATCAAATTACATGCTGCAATTTTGAAGATAATTTAATGAAATTTGGTACATGATCTTCTATTGTCCCAGGGACGAAGCCTATTGAAAATGATTAATATCGGACCATTATTTCACCTAGCTCCCATACAACTAAACCCCCGAATAGAGCTTGTAAAACTTGTAAACAACTACAGGTCGCCATTTTTGAGATAATTCATTGAAATTTGGCACATGATCTTTTATGGTACTTTAGACGAAGCCTATTGAAAATAGTTAACATCGGTCCATTATTTCACCTAGGCCACATAGAACTGAACCCGCCAAATTGGGTTTTTAAGTTTATAATTGTGTTTAATATACTCGTATCTCGACAAAAAGCTGCAAAAGCAAGTCCTATACTAGTCCTGATGACCCTGATGAACTTTATAATTATAGGGCCTCATTTGCCCCTCTAAAAAGCCCTCATCAAAATTTTACTTAAATATCTAAAGTTTTATTAAACAGTAACAGTTGTCGTCCTAACCCGACAAATTCCAAATAAATTATAAATAAAAGTATTTATGTAACACTATAGTAGAGACAAAAACCTACAATCTAATTGTTACCAACTTTATAAAAAATTTGTTTTTTTTTAAGTTAAATTAATTTTCTCTCTTTTATACACATTATATAGTATCAACTCCTTATTTATAACAATTTATCATAGGTTTATAAAACATACAACACATTTTTTTTTAATTTAAAGAGATTAGAAAAAAAAGATTATCAGTAAGTATTAAAAAAGTAAGTTTTAATAAAATTGTAATTCGAAAATGCGCAAATCAATACATTGGATTTATATCCACCATAAAAATGGGGGTATATTGATATTGTAAGTCTAGCCGTTGACCCATAAAAGTGTATATTTTGGATCCTTATTGGATTATATAGCAATCTAGCAATGACCGTATGTCTGTCTGTTGAAATCATAATAGAAATAACAAGATCAGCTAGAGGGCTGAAATTACAGATATATATTCTATGTTGGTAAGGTTTGTTTGCCACTGTCAGGCATTAGTCGAATATTTATTTATTTATTCCTTAAATAACATTCTTAACCAACACTGATTGGAAGATTCTGAACAATTTTGTTTTGCATGAATTGGAACGCACAACAGGCCCGATAGTGGCCTAGGTGTATTTCTTCGGATTTGATGTAGTATACATCCTCCTATCAACCTTTTCAACATTTTATTACACTAAACAAATAATCATATAATTAATCAAAAGCAAAAATAAATCTTTTCCGTTCTTAAAAAAAACATTTAACAACATATAAGAGTATCTTAAATTAGTATAAAATATTTTTCTCAGCTTAATTATTATGAGTGTTAAATATTAGTATTATCTAGCCATGTCCGTCTTTCTGTATGTCTGTTGAAATTACAGTAGCTATAAAAAGATAACAAGAGTATCTAAAGTTAGAATAAAATATTTTTCTTTGCTTAATAAAATATTAATATTTTCTAGCCATGTCCGACTGTCTGTCCATCAGTCTCTTTGCCTGTCTGTTGATATCACAATAGAGTGTAAAATTACAAAATCGCAACAAAAACTTTGATTTTGACACAATTATTATAGTTTAAAATCCGTGTAAAATCTTTTATTACGCTTACCAAATGATCATACAAATAATCAAAATCAAGAATAAATATATGTCCGTCTGTCTGTATATCTGTCCACCAGTCTGTTGAACTTTTTATTACGCTAAGCAAATGATCATACAAATAATCAAAAGCTTGTTATTGCTTTTGATTATTTGTATGATCATTTTTTTTTCTTTTTTTTTATACCCTCCACACCATGATGTCATTCCGTTTGTAACATTAATAAATTAATGTTAATTTGTTTCAGATATAAATGATAACAAGAGTATCTAAAATTAGTTCAGTAAGAGGGCTGAAATTACAGAAATATATTTTCAAACATGGTCTTAAATTTTCCTATACTACTGGTGGTCTTTTACATTTTGAGTATATACCATTTTTATTGTCAACTACAGTGGTTTCCCTTATTATTTTATCATATCGTATTAATTGTGAAAATGGAAACAGAAGTTATAAATATAAGAGGAGTTAAATTGGCCCATAGTATTGTTTCAATTAATAAAGATGGTGCATGTCTTTTTGGGGCCATATCCTACATTTTTATGATTGCCAAATATTTGCAACAGAAATTCGTGAGGAAATTGTTAGACATATGGCACATATGATAGTTTTTGTGAACTGGTTGCTGCTACACAATTATATCCAATATGTATAGAGGTTTACTACAATGGATATCTTTAAGTTAAACACGGCAATAATGACAATCCGGTTAAAAGGTTGAAGTTTTCAGGAAATTTATCAGGAGGGCATTTTAATGTATATATACCATGTGAATCGCAAATGGTTTCGCGGAAACGTTGAGCCACATTTTCAGGGAATATAAGAAAAAAAAAACAATTGAATGATGCTGCAAAAACTTATGAAAAAACCCTGAAGTACATAGAGATGCTGTGGCAAAACATCAGGAAAACAATTCAGAAGCTCATAGAGAAGCAGTGGCGTTCTATCAGGGAAAAATCCAGAACAACATAGAGCAACTGCTATAATTTATCAGGCACAAAATCCAGAGCAACACATAGCTTCCGTTGCAATCTATCAATCGCAAAATCTAGGCAACACAGAGCAGTTGCGTCAGCCTCTCAAAAGAGACACCCTCAAACTCATAGAGCAGCAGTTGCCACATATTAACAAAACAACCCAAATTTTCATAGAATATACCAAACACAATATAGAGAACAACGGTCGCTTCCATGGAGAATTAAAGTAAATTCTACTATGGAATACAATCCTGACACATACTATGAAATTGGCCAAACTATAGAATTGGAAAAATGACCAATAAGTGCAAGAATTGTAACGCTCTAAAGTGGAAAGATTAATCATCTGGAATGTGCTGCAATGGAGGGAAAGTTCAACTAGAAGCATTAGGAAACCAACCTGATTTACTCCACAATTTACTAATGGACAACTACCCTGAACATAAGCACTTCATGAACAATATAAGAAAATATAATGGTTGCTTTCAAATAACGTCATTTGGAGCAGGGCATATTTTCCAAGATTTCTTCATGCCGAAGTTTAAAGTGCAAGGTCAAGTTTATCACCTGGTGGGAAGTTTATTGCCTTTACATGAAGATCCAAAGTTCTTGCAAATATATTTTGTTGGTGAAAATGAAAGAGAAGCAAATTTAAGATGTTGTAACTTTCCTGAAACAAAACATGGATAGGTTAAACAACTACATATTTAACCATCTAATGAAAAATAATAGTATGTTATAGGAAAAAATGCCAACCTTCCAATTATTCACTCCCATTACCCAAAAAATCTCTTATGTGGTCCATAAAGAAATTATTTATTAAAAAACATCCTTCGTATTTAGTAATATCAGTATTATCGTGCAAAACGTGCTCATACTGAAAACCCAAATTATTCACCCAAAAACTACTAATGTAGTCTATCTAGAAATTCTTCGTTGTCGTTAACAACATAGCTAACTTACAAAATAAAGCAAATACCTTCCACTTAACCCCCGCATAAGTGAAATGAAGTTCTTCGTGTTTGGTGATTCTTTGTCGTAAAAAAATTTCCTATGCTGATAATTCGTTAAAAATAATTTAAAATATCATTCCAATTGCTACCATCAGCCTTAAAACAAACCAAGCCACTTTTAATAATACCTACTGTCAAATTGGAATTTTTAAAATAAAAGTACTACCAAGACATCTTACAAATGGAATTAGGTAATTTTCTTTTTAATTTATAATGTAACAATAGAAAATAATAAATAATTCTATAGGAATATCTCAATTACTCCCATCAAGTAATTAAAAAATTAAACACTAGCAGTATTGAATTATCATTTTGATACGATTTTAATTCACAATCAATTAACAAATCAATAATTAGAAGCCACTGTTTGTTAATGAAATATTACATTCAAACTAAATTAAAAAAAAATATTTTCTTTCGAGTGAAATTACAAATATATAAAGTAAGTGCTTAAAATCTGTTATATTTATAACAAGTAAGAGTGCTATATTCGGCTGTGCCGAATCTTATATACCCTTCACCATAGTGTATTTTAAACATCTTTTATAAATTTTAAATTTTTTCCCGACTACATTATTATTACATCAAAAGATAAACAAAAAGAACAACAACAACGCTAAACGAAATAAAACACAAAATACACAAGGCATCTAAACCAACAGACATCTAAACATACATAACGAAAAACACAGAAAAACAAAAATAACAACGCAATGACGCCAACAGCATCCAAACCAAGGGTTCCCAAGCCCTATGCGCTTGGTACTCTTTTGTTTTTGTAAATGCGCTTAGCTATAGACAGTGTGTTTTCTATACACTTATATGCGCTTAACCTTAGCAATACGTTGTTGTTGTTGTTCTTAACAGTATACAAGCAAAAGTAAAACAACAACACTTTCGTATTCATTGCTGGCAAACATTGACGAGACGTAGATTTTGTTTTTGTTTACCGTAAAAAAATTGTTTTAAAAAGCACTTGGAAAAAATTTGTGTTAGTTTTAAATTTCAAACTTATGTTATTCGCATAAAAATTATTGTACAATAACTCACAATCTACTCTCATATAATTAAAAACGTTTTAAATACTTTTTTCTATTCATTAAAAAATCTAAAAACTGATTTCAACAGACAGACAGACGGACATGGCTTAATCGACTCCGCTATCTATAAGGATCCAGAATATATATATACTTTATAGGGTCGGAAAATTATATTATAGAAATTACAAAAGGAATGACAAACTTATATATACCCTTCTCACGAAGGTGAAGGGTATAAAAATAGAATAGTATTTATTTATGGCTTAATTTGTTCAATGTCCGTTTCTCTAGCAAAATGATCGTCCTTTAATATAAAACAGAGGTGACGAATCTCATTATATCAAACCTTTTTAAAAAGAATATACTATAACAAAAATGAATAAGTAATATGAGACAATGAAAACCCATTGCCTTAAAAACAAATTATTTTTATTAAGATACAAGTATTATCAATTTGCAAGTTTCATTTAAAACAAACAAATATCAATAAAAAAGTTAAAAAAATAACAAGGTAATTTAATTATATCTAAATATTATTAACTCGATCCATATATGATGGGATGATAAAATTAATTTAAACATTATGAGGTAAAATATATAAATTTTCTATTAAAGATATACATATATTATTACTCCTTGATTTAAAACCAAATGTATCGCTAATGAAGTAGCGGGCAGCGAGCTAGTATATATATAAAATTACTGACTGACTGACTTATTCATTATCCCACAGCCTTAACGATTAAAGCTTAAGAGCTGAAATTTGGATAGGTCTCCCACCAAATAGATCCACTAAGACGGGATTTTTGGAAATTCGAATGTTTAGAGGGTAAAACGAGGAAAATTCGGCAATCTCATATCTCCTAAACTAGAGAAGATACATAAGTAGTTTAAAGTTTATCGTCGTTCACTTGAAAAATAAGCGGACAGGTGTCTGGTACTTTTTTTAAATTCGGTCCCTTTAGGGAATAAACGGGTAAAACCTGTATTTTGGTAATTTTTTATAAGCCAAAAGGCCCTACTTGGGGAGTACGGTTGTATGGGGGCTAGTCGAAATAATGGACCGATTTCAATAGGCTTCGTCCTTGGGCCAAGAGAAGCGTGTGTGCCAAATTTCATTCAATTATCTTGAAAATTGCGGCCTGTACCTTGCGCACAAGGTTTACATGGACAGCCAGACGGACGGACGGACATAGCTTAATCGACTCAGAAAATGATTCTAAGCCGATTGGTAAAGTGGGTGTATGACGAATATTTTTGTATGTTACAAACATCAGCACAAACCCAATATACCCTCCCCACTAAAGTGGTGTAGGGTATAAATACAAACTTAGTACTTTTTGGACGGACGGACATAGCTTAATCGACTCAGAAAATGATTCTAAGCCGATTGGTATACTTTAAGGTGGGAATATTTTTGTATGTTACAAACATCAGCACAAACCCAATATACCCTCCCCACTAAAGTGGTGTAGGGTATAAATACAAACTTAGTACTTTTTGGATATTCAAAAGCTTAAGGGGTGAAAATTATACGTACCTTTGGTACTTTTTGCATAAAACAGTAGCGGGAGCACGTTATTACGTGTTTTGCAGCTTTGGAATATAATTTTTACTTCGTTAATGGAGAGAAACGGGAAATTTAATTTCATTCAAACAAAATGAGCCAATTTAAATAAAACGTTTAGATTTGAAAATACTTAATATGCTAATGAGTGTTATTTTTATAACCACAATCAAAAAGATGGGAGGTATATTGATTTTGTCATTCCGTGTGTAACACATCGAAATATTGTTCACAGACCCCATAAATTGTCGATATTCTGGGACCTCGGAAGATTCTTAGACTATCTAGCTATGTCTGTCCGTCTGTCTGTTGTTGACACGATATCGTCCACAAAAAAGGAGATATTGTGATAAAATTTCCCAAAATATATTTCATTGGTCAGAAATGTTTGGTATTGGAAATAGGCAAAATCGGTCAACGATTTCACATAGCGCCTATAAAAATGTACCCCCGGAATATTGTATAAAAATCAAACATTCACAAATTCGTTGTTTAAGAAGCAAATACCAGAAAATTTCGCATAGGTCTGAAATAAAATTCTGAATTATGGCGGACATAGGACCATAATTGGCCATACCCCACCTAAGGTCCCACTTAGAAAATGACTTAAAAGCTGATTACTGGCTTTAAAATGCGAATATAGCGATGAAATTCGACACACATAAGTTTCATGCAAGCCAATATCTCTCCACGAAATTTTATGTGGATCGGTCCAAAATTGACCCTACCCCAATTTATGTCCCCTCCATAAAATTACTTTAACGCTCATTACTGGCTTAAAAATGCGGCTATAGCGGTGAAATTTAATAGAAGAATGTTTTATACTAGCCAAAACCTCTCTACCAAATGTTATGTGGATCGGTCGATAATTGACCTTAACCCCCATATAAGGTTCCCTTCAGAAAATGACTTCAACGCTCACTATTGGAGTAAAAATACGAGTATAGCGAATAAATTTGACATAATTAAGTATCTTAGGAGCTAAAATCTTTCCAACAAATTTTATGTGGATCGGTCCATAATTGACACCCCCCCACATATAAAGTTACCATCAGAATAATAATTTAACGCTCATTACTGGCCTAAAAAACAAGTAAAGCAATGAAATTCTATATAAACATGACCTGTATGAACCAAAATCATTCTACAAAATTTTACGAGGATAGGTCTACAATTGACCCTCCCTCATATAAGCCCCTTTCAGAAAATGGCTTTAAAACTAAGTACTGGCTTAAAAATACTAGTAGATCAATTAAATTAGACATAAACTAGATTTGTATGAGCTAACATCTCTGTACAAAATGTAGTGGGGGTCGACCTATAATTGATCCTACCCTCCGTAAGGTCCCCATCAGAAAAGTACTTCAAAGCTCATTACTGGCTTAAAAAATGCGAGTATAGCGATGAAATTCGACACTGATAAGTTGTATAGGAACCGAAATCTCTCTAACAATTTTTACGAGGATTAGTCCATAATTACCCCACCGAAAATGATCACAATGCTCATTAGTGGTTGGAAATTATACATAAATGTGATTTGTATAAATAAAAATCGTTCTTCGAGATTCAAGGATGATCGGTTCATAATTAGTCTCACCCCTTAAGAAAATTGTTTTACCAAGCTGATAATACGAATACCCCTAAACTATTCGATGTAAACTAATTTTAAGCTAAAATCTCTCTACCATATTTTATGAGGATCGGTCCATAATTAACCCTAGCCATGTATAAGGTCCTTTTAAGAAAATAACTTTAATGTTCATTACTGGCTTAAAAATATAAGTAGAACTATAAAATAAATAATTGAATTGAAATTTTCTTACCGTCGAATTCGAATAATAGCACCACTCTAAATAATAGCACCACTCACTTACCTTTTCATTAATAAATCATAAAACTTTTTTAATTAAAAATATTGTTTATATATTGGGTTATAAAAGTTAAAAATATGTTAAAGAAAAAAACAAAAGTATTTCAATTCATTTTCCTAAAAAATATAACTTTTTTCCAAAAAAATCAAAAAATGGCGTGTCATAATAATAGCACCGCTAAATTATTATCTGTAAGAAAAATCGAAATAAATAATTAATACTTTTAATTTTAGTACTTTTATGTTGAGTTAGGCGTACACATTATTTTTAGTATTTTGTAGCATTGCCCTTGTTGGTAATAACAGCTGAGCATCGTCTTCCCATTGAATTTACTAAGTTCTGGCACCTTTCTACGGTAATGGAGTCCCATGTTTGCTGTACAGTGATCCAAAGGTCATTATTATTGGTCGGTTTGATTTCTGATACCTTCTTTTTTACGTCTGCCCACAAATTCTCAATGGGATTCAGATCTGGAGACTGTGCTGGCCGTTCCATTAAAGTAACTCTATTATCCTGAAACCACTTTTTGTTTATTTTGCTAGTGTGTTTTGGGTCATTGTCTTGTTTCATGACCGAAATCAGTGGCATTTCATCAGATGCATACGGCAGCATCACTTCATTCAGTATTTTTACATATTCCATGGCATCCATTATAGTTTTAATATGGTAAGTGGGTCCTACACCATAGTATGAAAAGCAAGCCCATACCATAATACTAGGTAAATTTTGGATTGAATTCCGTATTAGGAGGTCTTCTTACATAGGATCGAGATCCCCTTCCACCAAATAAAACAATTTTGAACTCATCAGTCCAAAGAATATTACACCACTTTTCAACAGGCCAATCTATGTGAGTTTTAGCAAACCTTAAACTATTTGCCACATGCCTTGGTGTCAAAAGTGGTACTTTTCTTGGGCTGTGTGCTTTTAAATTGTGCTCCCTAAGTCTTCTAGATATGGTTTCAGTACTTAATTCTTTTTTATCTCTGCAGCCGACATAAATGGAGTCTTTTTTATTTGGCGAACTATTCGTTTTACCATTAGAGGAGGCGTCACGGTTTTACGTCCACGAGTTTCAACTTTATATGTGTATGTAATGGATTTTTCTGATCATTTTATTGGAGCATCCAAACACATTTCTTATTTGAGAATATGTTTTCCCCTCGGAAAACAACTTTTTTATGAGCTTGCGGTTTTCAGTCGTACAATGTTTCGCACGGCCCATTATTTAAATCCTAATGGCACAAATCTTAAAAACTTTGTTTAATTATTAATAATACAAACAAATACTTACCGTTTTAAATTAATTTTATTAAAATTTGATACACCGTTTGTTTTTTTTACGAATTGGAATACTGGTGAGGGACTGTAAAGTTATGGAGAAATATATGCACACATAAAAATAGAATAAATAAAAATTAAACACGTACAAGAAGAAAACAAACAGGGAGATAAGTACATAAAAAATATAAACAAAGAAGAAAATACATAAAAAACGTAAACAAAAAGATAACAAACCATAACAAACTCATTGATATATTTGTGAAATATTTAAATATTCAAATAAAAATTAAAATCCTCTTTGAGCACTAAATTTGAAATGTGTTATTAATAGCGAATAGAAAAACGAATCAATCTAAGTATTAAGTGTTCTTCAAAGTACTTTCTATGAAATGCTGTGATGTATCAAACTTTTAAGATTTTACAAATTTAACAAAGGTGTTTATGCTTAAAAATTAACAAGTAAGAGTGCTATATTCGGCTGTGACGAATCTTATATACCCTTCACCATAGTGTATTTTAAACATAATTGATCTTACAGTCTAGTTAATAAAAACATTAAAAAAAATTTGAGTCGATTTAAGCCGAATGTTTCGGCGGCGGCTCAAGCAACTAAATATAGTTCGGCGGCGGCTAAGCCGCCGAACTAGTTTAAAAAGCACTTGGAAAAAATTTGTGTTAGTTTAAAATTTCAAACTTACATTATTCGCATATAAAATTATTGTACAATAACTCACAATCTACTCTCATACAATTGAAAACGTTTTAAATACTTTTTTCTATTCATTAAAAAATATATTTGCAAAGCAAAAGGGAAAATTATTTTATTTTAACAAAAAATGCAAATCATATTTTTTTTTGCTGTGTATACTTTGTATGTTTGGATTTCAATCACAGCTTTGGATTTCAATACACAGCTGAATAAAACCAAATACATCTACACACACACGTGTACATCTTTTTCTATATACAGTGTTATTGTTGCTTTTATAATAATTTTTTGATGAAATTTTCAGAGGTTGTCTCGGATTTTTGCTCATAACTCCGTTATTTACCGACCGATTTTGCTGATTTTAAATAGCGATCTTCTCGAAAGCATGTCTAATAGAATTATTGAAGATTCGGATCTCGCCAATATCTGGGGTCCTCTAAAAACTGATTTCAACAGACAGACAGACGGACAGACAGACAGACAGACAGACGGACATGGCTTAATCGACTCCGCTATCTATAAGGATCCAGAATATATATACTTTATAGGGTCGGAAAATTATATTATAGAAATTACAAACGGAATGACAAACTTATATATACCCTTCTCACGAAGGTGAAGGGTATAAAAATGTTCGTTGAGCAGGAAAACTATAATATGTGATCGATAGGCTATTAATAGACAAATCGAACCGTATAAAGATTTTTTTCCTGAGTACTTGCTATTAGCTGGTATACCGTAACAAACTTTGACAAATTTGCAAAATTTAATGAAAAAGTTTTTATACTCAAAAATTTTAAAATATTCGTCGAGCAGCAAAGCCAAAATATGAGTACTTGCTATTAGCCGGTATACCGTAACAAACTTTGACAAATTTGCAAAATTTAATGAAAAAGTTTTTATACTCAAAAATTTTTAAATATTCGTTGAGCAGCAAAACCAAAATATGTCATCGATAGGGGATCAATAGACAAATCGAACCGTATATAGATTTTTTTCCTGAGTACTTGCCATAAGACGGTATAACGTAACAAACTTTGACATATTTTCAAAATTTAATGAAAAAGTTTTTATACTCAAAAATTTTAAAATATTCCTTGAGCAGCAAAACCAAAATATGTCATCGATAGAGGATCAATAGACAAATCGAACCGTATATAGATTTTTTGCCGGAGTACTTGCTATTAGCCGGTATACCGTAACAAACTTTGACAAATTTGCAAAATTTAATGAATAATTAAATATTCGTTGAGCAGCAAAACCAGAATATGTCATCTATAGAGGATCAATAGACAAATCGAACCGTATATAGATTTTTTTCCTGAGTACTTGCCATAAGACGGTATAACGTAATAAACTTTGGAAAATTGGCAAATTGACAAATTTAATGAAAAAGTAATTGGCAAGTTGACAAATTTAATGAAAAGTATTTATAAAAAGTATTTATACTAAAAAAATTTTAAATATTCGTTGAGCAGCAAAACCAAAATATGTCATCGATAGAGGATCAATAGACAAATCGAAACGTATATAGATTTTTTCCTGAGTACTTGCCATAAGACGGTACAACGTAACAAACTTTGACAAATTTGCAAAATTCAATGAAAAAGTTTTTATACTAAAAAATTTTTAAATATTCGTTGAGCAGCAAAACCAAAATATGTCATCGATAGAGAATCAATAGACAAATCGAACCGTATATAGATTTTTTCCTGAGTACTTGCCATAAGGCGGTATAACGTAACAAACTTTGACAAATTTGCAAAATTCAATGAAAAAGTTTTTATACTAAAATATTTTCAAAATTTAATGAAAAAGTTTTTATACTCAAAAATTTTAAAATATTCGTTGAGCAGCAAAACCAAAATATGTCATCGATAGAGGATCAATAGACAAATCGAACCGTATATAGATTTTTTCCCTGAGTACTTGCTATTAGCCGGTATACCGTAACAAACTTTGACAAATTTGCAAAATTTAATGAATAATTAAATATTCGTTGAGCAGCAAAACCAGAATATGTCATCGATAGAGGATCAATAGACAAATCGAACCGTATATAGATTTTTTTCCTGAGTACTTGCCATAAGACGGTATAACGTAACAAACTTTGGAAAATTGGCAAATTGGCAAATTGACAAATTTAATGAAAAAGTAATTGGCAAATTGACAAATTTAATAAAAGTATTTATAAAAAGTATTTATACTAAAAAAATTTTAAATATTCGTTGAGCAGCAAAACCAAAATATGTCATCGATAGAGGATCAATAGACAAAACGAACCGTATATAGATTTTTTCCTGAGTACTTGCCATAAGACGGTACAACGTAACAAACTTTGACAAATTTGCAAAATTCAATGAAAAAGTTTTTATACTAAAAAATTTTTAAATATTCGTTGAACAGCAAAACCAAAATATGTCGTCGATAGAGGATCAATAGACAAATCGAACCGTATATAGATTTTTTTTCCTGAGTACTTGCCATAAGACGGTATAACATAACAAACTTTGACAAATTTTCAAAATTTAATGAAAAAGTTTTTATACTCAAAAATTTTTAAATATTCGTTGAGCAGCAAAACCAAAATATGTCATCGATAGAGGATCAATAGACAAATCGAACCGTATATAGATTTTATCCTTGAGTACTTTCCATAAGACGGTATAACGTAACAAACTTTGGAAAATTGGCAAATTGACAAATTTAATGAAAAATTTTTATACTAAAAAATTTTAAAATATTCGTTGAGCAGCAAAACCAAAATATGTCGTCGATAAAGGATCAATAGACAAATCGAACCGTATATAGACTTTTTGCCTGAGTACTTTCCATAAGACGGTATAACGTAACAAACTTTGACAAATTGGCAAATTGACAAATTTAATGAAAAAGTTTTTATACTAAAAAATTTTTAAATATTCGTTGAGCAGCAAAACCAAAATATGTCATCGATAGAGGATTAATAGACAAATCGAACCGTATATAGATTGTTTTCCTGAGTACTTGCCATAAGACGGTATAACGTAACAAACTTTGGCAAATTGACAAATTTAATGAAAAAGTTTTTATACTAAAAAAATTTTAAATATTCGTTGAGCAGCAAAACCAAAATATGTCATCGATAGAGGATCAATAGGCAAATCGAACCGTATATAGATGTTTTTCCTGAGTACTTGCCATAAGACGATATAACGCAACAAACTTTGACAAATTTGCAAAATTCAATGAAAAAGTTTTTATACTAAAAAATTTTTAAATATTCGTTGAGTAGCAAAACCAAAATATGCCATCGATAGAGGATTAATAGACAAATCGAACCGTATATAGATTTTTTCGTGAGTACTTGCCATAAGACGGTATAACGTAACAAACTTTGACAAATTTGCAAAATTCAATGAAAAAGTTTTTATACTAAAAAATTTTTAAATATTCGTTAAGCAGCGAAATCAAAATATGTCATCGATAGGGGATCAACAGACAAATCGAACCGTATATAGATTTTTTTCCTGAGTACTTGCCATAAGACGGTATAACGTAACAAACTTTGACAAATTTTAAAGATTTAATGAAAAAGTTTTTATACTCAAAAATTTTTAAATATTCGTTGAGCAGCAAAACAATTCGTACCGTGTATTGATTTTATCCCTGAGTTATTTCCATTAGCCGGTGTACCGTAACAAACTTAGAAAAATTCGCAAATTTGATGAAAAAGTTGTTTTAGTACAAAATTTTAAAATATTCGTTGAGCAGCAAAACCAAAACATCTCATCGATAGAGGATCAATAGACAAATCGAACCGTATATAGATTTTTTCCCTGAGTACTTGCCATAAGACGGTATAATGTAACAAACTTTTGAAAATTGCAAGTTGGCAAATTTAATGAAAAAGTTTTTATACTAATTTTTTTTTAATATTTGTTGAGCAGCAAAACTAAACTATGTCATCGATAGGAAATCAATAGACAAATCGAACGGTATAAAGGTTTTTTCCTAGGTACTTGCTGTAAGACGGTATAACGTAACAAACTTTTGAAAATTGGCAAGTTGGCAAATTTAATGAAAAAGTTTTTATACTATTTTTTTTAATATTCGTTGAGCAGCAAAAGTTGTAGTTTTGCTGCTCAGCGAATATTTTAAAATTTTGTACTATAACAACTTTTTCATCAAATTTGCGAATTTTTCTAAGTTTGTTACGGTACACCGGCTAATGGAAAATACTCAGGGATAAAATCAATACACGGTTCGATTTGTCTATTGATCCCCTATTGACGACGCACAGTGGTATAGGAAAAAAAAAAAAAAGAGGGAAATAATTCGGTAACTTCTAAACGGTTAATCCGATTTTAATGAAATTTGGTATGCACAAAGAGGAGGTGTTGTCGAGTTTAGGTTTTGGATTTGGACCTTATAGGCCAACCAGGGGCCTGGCGGGGGGTCCTCAAATTAGGACATCTCGGCTATGTTAAATTTTTAAAACGATCCTATTTCTTCATTTGAGTTCCGATTTAAAAATTTCGTATATAGAATCTCCTCATCGAGCACTATAAAAAATGTCATAGCAGTAAATTATCTCTTACAGTTTAGGAGATATTCGCATTTGAAAATTAAAATTTTAAAATTTTTTTTTTTCTTTTTTTATTCGCTTAACAACAAGTTTATATATCGAGCAGTGAAAGAATTATGTAAAAATCATGACTGAGTCCAAAGTTATAGGCATTTTAATTTAAAAAATTATCTAGTCTATAGTCTAGTTCTATAGTCTAGTCTATAGTCTAGTCTATAGTCTAGTCTATAGTCTAGTCTATAGTCTAGTCTATAGTCTAGTCTATAGTCTAGTCTATAGTCTAGTCTATAGTCTAGTCTATAGTCTAGTCTATAGTCTAGTCTATAGTCTAGTCTATAGTCTAGTCTATAGTCTAGTCTATAGTCTAGTCTATAGTCTAGTCTATAGTCTAGTCTATAGTCTAGTCTATAGTTTAGTCTATAGTCTAGTCTATAGTCTAGTCTATAGTCTAGTCTATAGTCTAGTCTATAGTCTAGTCTATAGTCTAGTCTATAGTATAGTCTATAGTCTAGTCTATAGTCTAGTCTATAGTCTAGTCTATAGTCTAGTCTATAGTCTAGTCTATAGTCTAGTCTATAGTCTAGTCTATAGTCTAGTCTATAGTCTAGTCTATAGTCTAGTCTATAGTCTAGTCTATAGTCTAGTCTATAGTCTAGTCTATAGTCTAGTCTATAGTCTAGTCTATAGTCTAGTCTATAGTCTAGTCTATAGTCTAATCTATAGTCTAGTCTATAGTCTAGTCTATAGTCTAGTCTATGGTCTAGTCTATAGTTTAGTCTATAGTTTAGTCTATAGTCTAGTCTATAGTTAGTCTATAGTCTAGTCTATAGTTTAGTCTATAGTCTAGTCTATAGTCTAGTCTATAGTCTAGTTTATAGTCTAGTCTATAGTCTAGTCTATAGTCTAGTCTATAGTCTAGTCTATAGTCTAGTCTATAGTCTAGTCTATAGTCTAATCTATAGTCTAGTCTATAGTCTAGTCTATAGTCTAGTCTATGGTCTAGTCTATAGTTTAGTCTATAGTTTAGTCTATAGTCTAGTCTATAGTCTAGTCTATGGTCTAGTCTATAGTTTAGTCTATAGTTTAGTCTATAGTCTAGTCTATAGTCTAGTCTATAGTCTAGTCTATAGTCTAGTCTATAGTCTAGTCTATAGTCTAGTCTATAGTCTAGTTTCAATATTATATAAAATTCAAAAAGTACCTTTTGAAGAACAAAAACGTAACAAAAATGCCCCTTTTATGGGTTCTTAATTTATCCGGGCCATACATGCTTAATTTCATGTTTCTATGTTCAATATTATAGAGATTTCAAAAAGTACCCTTTGAAGAACGAAAAATTTCTATAGGTTCTCACTTTCAAGGATTAAAGATATGTTAATAAAATTTCCAAAAATATAAAACTACTTTTTTTTACCACGCCTAGAAATACCGCCCTTTTTATTTTTATACCCTACACCACTATAGTGGGGAGGGTATTATACGTTTGTGCTGATGTTTGTAACATACAAAAATATTGGTCCAATACCCACCTTAAAGTATACCGATCGATTCAGAATAATTTTTGTGTCGATTAAGACATGTCCGTCCGTCCGTCTGTCCAGCTGGCTGACCATGTAAACCTTGTGCGCAAGGTACAGGCCGCAATTTTCAAGATAATTTGATAAAATTCAAGCGATAAATATTGATATATCATATGTTACGATCGGACTTCAAATGACGATGTAATACATAAACAAGTAGTAAAGTAAAGTCGGGCATGGCCGACCATGAGTATATTTTAAAAATTTTTACTTTTTATAAAGAAAACATTATGTTGAATATTATTCCAAAATATTTAAGCAATTTATTGATAAAAAAACTAAAATTTCTAAATGAGGCTTTATATAGGTTGTTGAGTTTCATTGCGATACAAATAGTTACAAGTCAATTTTAGACGTTTAAGACATTTTTTGAAGGGGAGTTTGTATGGGGCTAGAGTTAAATAAGGGCCGATCCTTACGAAAATCTGCAGTGTCATTTATATTTATATAAAACTTATTTGGCTTAAGTCGGTTTTAGTGACATTTTTCAAATGACGCACAGTGGTATAGGAAAAAAAAGAGGGAAATAATTCGGTAACTTCTAAACGGTTAATCCGATTTTAATGAAATTTGGTATGCACAAAAAGGAGGTGTTGTCGAGTTTAGGTTTTGAATTTGGACCTTATAGGCCAACCAGGGGCTCGGCGGGGGGTCCTCAAATTAGGACACCTCGGCTAAGTTAAATTTTTAAAACGATCTTATTTCTTCATTTGAGTTCCGATTTAAAAAAAATTTCGTATATAGAATCTTCTCATCGAGCACTATAAAAAATGTCGTAAGCAGTAAATTATCTCTTATAGTTTAGGAGATATTCGCATTTGAAAATTAAAATTTTAAAATTTTTACCGTCCTTACTTTAGTTTTTTGATAATAGCGGGTCCAAATATTCCCGATTTTCGCCATTTTTCTTTTATTCGCTTAACAACAAGTTTATATATCAAGCAGTGAAAGAATTATGTAAAAATCATGACTGAGTCCAAAGTTATAGACATTTTAATTTTAAAAATTAAAAAAAGCGATTTTTTGCCATTTTTTTTGGGAAAAAAGTATCTTTTTCTTTTTAAGTTATCTAAAAAGTTTCTAAGAAAATGTATATATAATTTATACTTTTTGGAAAGCTGACTTTACATAAAATACGATAAATGAAACAAAATCTAAAAATTTTTGATACCGAGGGGACCAGGTCCATCCAAAAAAACCCTATTTTTTATGAAAAATTCAATTTTGAGTAAAAATTCTCAAATCGCATAGTCGATATCAAATTATAGTGACCTGTTTATATGACCCAATATGTCCTTTATCATTTTGTAACGGGTTTCGATAACCCCGCAAGCGGTATGGATATAAGAGGCAAAAATCCAAAAATCCCATTTTGGACTCAGTCATGATTATTAAATAATTCTTGATATATAAACTTGTTGTTAAGCGAATAAAGAAAAATGGCGAAAATCGGGAATATTTGGACCCACTTTTATCAAAAAACTAAAGTAAGGTAAAATTTTTAAAATTTTAATTTTCAATTGCGAATATAGGAGATATTCTATAAGAGATAATTTACTGCTACGACATTTTTTATAGTGCTCGATGAGGAGATGCAGTAAATTATCTCTTATACTTTAGGAGATATTCGCATTTGAAAATTAAATTTTTAAATTTTTACCGTCCTTACTTTAGTTTTTTGATAATAGCGGGTCCAAATATTCCCGATTTTCGCCATTTTCTGTTAGTCGCTTAACAACAAGTTTATATATCAAGCAGTGAAAGAATTATGTAAAAATCATGACTGAGTCCAAAGTTATAGACATTTTAATTTAAAAAATTAAAAAAGGCGATTTTTTGCCATTTTTTTGGGAAAAAAGTATCTTTTTCTTTTTAAGTTATCTAAAAAGTTTCTAAGAAGATGTATATATAATTTATACATTTTGGAAAGCTAACTTTACATAAAATACGATAAATGAAACAAAATCTAAAAATTTTTGATACCGAGGGGACCAGGTCCATCCAAAAAAACCCTATTTTTTATGGAAAATTCAATTTTGAGTAAAAATTCTCAAATCGCATAGTCGATATCAAATTATAGTGACCTGTTTTATATGACCCAATATGTCCTTAATCATTTTGTAACGGGTTTCGATAACCCCGCAAGCGGTATGGATATAATAGGCAAAAAACCAAAAAATCCCATTTTGGACTCAGTCATGATTTTTAAATAATTCTTGATATATAAGCTTGTTGTTAAGCGAATAAAAGAAAAATGGCGAAAATCGGGAATATTTGGACCGGCTATTATCAAAAAACTAAAGTAAGGTAAAATTTTTAAAATTTAAATTTTCAATTGCGAATATAGGAGATATTCTATAAGAGATAATTTACTGCTATAGTGCTCGATGAGGAGATTCTATAAATTTTTTTTTTAAATCGGAATTCAAATGAAGAAATAGGATCGTTTTAAAAATTTAACATAGCCGAGGTGTCCTAATTTGAGGATCCCCGCCGGACCCCAGGTTGGCCTATAAGGTCCAAATTCAAAACCTAAACTCGACAACACCTCCTCTTTGTGCATACCAAATTTCATTAAAATCGGATTAACCGTTTAGAAGTTACCGAATTATTTCCCTCCTTTTTTTCCTATACCACTGTGCGCACGTGATTTTCATTGTTAAAATATCGGTGCCCAGAAACAAATTTTTGGAATCAAGTGGAAATATTTTATGGCCCTTCTCCGAAGTACCAGTTTATTTATTATTTTATGACATTTGACTTTAAGAAGTGGGTGGAGAGGTGGTTTATTTTTATTATTATTTGTAACATTTGGTTAAACTAGGTACTTTAGTATGTAAGGCCTTCTTGGCCCTAATAAAAGATTTTAGACTCATTCATTAAAACGTACTACCTATATGATCTTAAAAACTATTTATTGTCATTCTGAAGATATACGGAAATCAGTTTTTTAGAAACAGCGTTAAAGTTAAGACGTGTGTTATTTACATAAATACTTACAAAATTCAAAATGTCTACGACTTCTAAAAAGGCTAAGGTTGAAAATGAAATTTATTCGTTTTTTTGTTTTAATCCCTTTAACAAGATGAAGCACAGATCATCAGATATGCGAAATATTTCCGACGGCTTATTAAAAAAATTCCCTACGCTGTCAAAACGATTGAAAATTTGTGGATCATGCAGGAAAGAGCTCAGAAACTTGAACGAAATACCGAATTTGAATAGTAATGAGCCTTGCGTTGAAGTTATTCTAGATGAAGACAAAAGTAATTCCGAGAATGAAGACACAACTGTTGATGATGATGGTTATTTTAACTTCTCAAATTCAACGAATGAGTGTCGAAACCAATACCATAAGGATGCAGTAGAAGTTCTTGAACAAATAAAAGAGAAATACAAAACGTCACAGAGTGAAGTTGAAAGAATTCAACTTTTCACGCTTGCTCCAAGAACATGGAGTTCTGCAAAAACAATGACTGAGTTTGGAACGTCTCAACGAAAAGCAAGAATTGCTAAACAATTAGTTGCTGAGCATGGGATTCTCACACTCCCAAACCAAAAGAAGGGAAAAACTTTGGAGTGCGATGCTAAATCTCTAATAACTCAGTTTTATCAGCGAGATGATATGAGTCGCCTGATGCCAGGGATGAAAGACTGGATGTCTGTACGAATCGATGGCAAGAAAGTTCATATGATCCAAAATCTCCCTACCTAATTTTATGCTGATCGGTCCCTATTTGATCGTACCACCTCGCCACCCACTTCTTAATAAAATATTTTCGATTTTTTTTAAATCAAAAATATTTTTGCCTTTATTCTATTTTTTTAAGAAAGCTTAGGTTTTTTCCTAAGCGACCTATATGGTCGCTTAGTGGGATATTACCACGATTGTCTTAAATTGACTATGTGCCCTAATGCTACAACTTCTTGCCACTTAGGTGAATGTTCGAATTGCCCGAATACCACATCCATCAACGAAAATTTAATCAACACTTTTGATCAAGAATGTATTGAGGAGTTATAATTTGAATCTTGGCTTCAGACTGAAAGATGCACACTGAAAACCATAATTTTAAATGTGGATGATTTTGTGGAAGAACTGTGTAGAGAATTGCTAAATTTGAGAACCCATGACTTTTTAGTCAAAGAGCAGCGGTCATTCTTCAAGGACTTTGTTGACTTTTTTTTAATGGACCCATTTTTTAATTTTTTGCTCAGAAGAAAGCTTATGTGTTTTCCTTTAACACCCTTTTTGTCGCTTAGTAGGATGCGAGTGGGATATCTATAAAAAATGTAACTCAAGACATACAAGTTTTTACTTTTTTTTGAAAATATAAAAACCTTTTTGACTTGACTTTTTAAATTTGCACTATTTTAATTTTTTTCATATTTGTATGTAAGCCTTAAAACTAGACACATTAGCCTTTCCGATGGTATGTTACATACCCAACTAAAATCATACAGTAATGCCCATAATATGTTAACATCAGGAATAAAAATCACTTTTTTCTATGAAAATGTTGTATAATATAATTTTGTTATTTCTAATAATAATTAACTTAATATATATAATAATAATAATAATAATAATATAAAGATGAATAATTTAGTAAAACTTAATCTTAATCACGATAGATCAATTTATATAATAACTATTTTTACACTTAATTTATGAAGTTTTTAAATTTTCAAATATCCATACTTTTATTCTCCTTATTTGTCACCTTTATTAGCTGCTTTTTTTGACAATCCTTTCTTGGCGTTATTAGATTCAGCTACTGATTTTTTATGAGCTGTAAGATTTGCGAAGCTACTTTTGTTTTTAAAATGTTGACGAGCTCCGTCCGAAACGTAGTATACCTTTTCTACTGTAAATTTTGATTTTAGATAATTTAGTATTATCTTCTGGTACTCATAAACTGCAACGGTGTCATGTTTTAAATCGTCGGATATAATTGCCATACTTTTGTGTTCCAGGTTTTCTTCTTTCATGTAGCAAATAACTACTGTGAATATAGTTGCTTGGTCGTTATTGAAGTGGAATGCTTGTATGGATTCCTGAAGAACATATTTATAGTTCTCTGCGAAATCAAATGAAATAATGAATTCACCAGACTTCAAATGTGTTTTCAAGTCCTTGAAGAATGACCGCTGCTCTTTGACTAAAAAGTCATGGGTTCTCAAATTTAGCAATTCTCTACACAGTTCTTCCACAAAATCATCCACATTTAAAATTATGGTTTTCAGTGTGCATCTTTCAGTCTGAAGCCAAGATTCAAATTATAACTCCTCAATACATTCTTGATCAAAAGAGTTGATTAAATTTTCTTTGATGGATGTGGTATCCGGGCAATTCGAACATTCACCTAAGTGGCAAGAAGTTGTAGCATTAGGGCACATAGTCAATTTAAGGCAATCGTGGTAATATCCCACTAAGCGACCACATAGGTCGCTTAGGAAAAGACCTAAGCTTTCTTAAAAAATAGAAAAAAAGTCAAAAATATTTTTGATTTAAAAAAAATCGAAAATATT
>NC_060952.1:59283162-59294796 GCF_022045245.1 Lucilia cuprina | reverse complement strand
TCTGACCAGACGTCCACCTCTCCTTTTTTTATTCTGGTGTCTATCTTTGGGATTGTTGTCAATTTGTCATCTTTTAACCTTTCCTGTCTTCTACTGTATTCCTCCAAAATTAGTTTTTGAGGTCCTAATCTGGCTGGGACGTATTTAGGAATGTCTTCTGTTATGCCCAAAGGTACATATTCTTCCATCTAAAGATCGAGATTGCATGGCCAAGATTAAGTGGGCAGGATCGAGATTTGGAGGATCAAGTGGGTTGGTTTGAGATTGGCAGGATCAAGTGGGTTGGTTTTAGATTGGCAGGATCAAGTGGGTTGGTTTTAGATTGGCAGGATCAAGTGGATTGGTTTTAGATTGGCAGGATCAAGTGGGTTGGTTTTAGATTGGCAGGATCAAGTGGGTTGGTTTTAGATTGGCAGGATCGCCATGTGGTGGTTTGTCAAAATAACATAAGTAAATTAATTAAAGAGTTTGTTTTGGAACCGGCAGTGTTTGCCGTTGGCTACGCTATTGCTTTTGCCGATCTAACCTTAATAAGGGCAAAAGGAAATTTTCTGAATAAAATTCAAGGCAATGTAGTTGCCGATTTGAGTCTTAGTCCTAATCTGTTTTATTTGTGGCCAAGGGGCTCTTTTTATATAAAATTTACATATCTTCTTTACTATTCTAACTTATTCTAATTTACATTCTATCTTGCTTAATCCTATTCCATACATGCACTTATTCTAATTTCGACAGTTGCAACTTGAAGAGTTGACCAATCAGGTTGTCTTCAAATTGGGGAATTGAGTGACTTTAATAATGTCACTCAAACACCAATATGATCCCTTTAAGCATTCGTCACATTTCATTCAAGTGCAGCTTGATCGATTTTGTTTATGTTTGGAGTTTCCGGTGTATGTGTATGTACGTGTGTGTGTTGATGTTTTTGTACAGTGGTGTGTAATGCAAGAGCACACTACATCATAAACACGAAAACCCAACAACAAATAAACAACCTTACGGACATAGTCAATTTCATTGTTAGGAGCTAACGTAATTGATAGTGGACATTTGTATGAGACTCTGCTTGCAAGAGATAGAATTCTAATTTCCTTAATATTAAAATTAGTTAGTAAAAATTTCTGATAAACTTATAAAATAGAATTAAATGGTTTTAATTGATTATTGTGAAATAGTTTGGTTTTTCCATTATAGTCTATTGAAGTATTTACTCCATTTCTACTTATAATTCTATATGGACCCTTATACGGACTTTGGTTCTTCTTCCTATTTTCTACTTTTAATAATACTAGATCACCTACTTCTAAATTTAACTTATTTTCATATTTATTATTTAATGTTCTTTTTTCTTTGGTTTTGTTAATTATATTTTTGGCTTTATCTAATGCGAATTGTAATCTAACTCGTAGCTCTTGTACATAATCATCATAATTGTAAATTTTATTTTTGTTTATATTAAAAGTATCAGATGGCAAGCATGGCAATTTACCATATACTAATTCAAAAGGTGAATAACCTGTATCTATATGAGGAGCTGTATTATAAGCGAACGTAAAATATGGAATCCATTTGTCCCATTCATAATCATTTGCTGTTGTCAGCAAAAATTCATTAAGAACTCTATGGTTTCTTTCAACTGAACCTAACGTTTCATGGTGGTATGGTGTTGAAAATATTTGTTTAATTTGAAGTAATGAGCATACATTGCTCATTAACTCATTTACAAATTCTGTTCCTTTATCAGATTTAAGTACTTTAAACTGTCCATACTTTAGAATAAATTGTTCAACTAGTGTTTTTGCTGTAGTGAGTGCATCTTTAGTTGACATTGGGTGTGCAACAACAAATTTTGTTAATTCACATTGCATTGTAAGTATGTATCGGTACTCGTTTGAAATACGAAGAGGACCTACAGTGTCGATTGAAATCACTTCAAAACTATTGTTAGGTGTATTTGTTTGTACAAGTGGTTCTTTAATGTGTTTGTTTTGTTTGTTTTTTTTACTACATTTGTCGCAATACGATACAAATTTCTTAACCATCCTACTCATATTTTTCCATATGTATCGTTGTTTTAGTTTTATAATTGTTTTTCTTATTCCCAAATGACCTGAATATGTCATGTTGTGGAATTCGTCAATCAGTTTATATTTCAATACGTCGTCTGTAATTTTTATTGGAGGCTTAAATATCAATATTTTTAATTGAGGACTTTTATTATTAATTTTTATGTTCTCATAAATTTCCTTAAATTTTTCTTTTGTATACAAATCAAATATTTTATCTTCATTTGAAAGCGCTAATTCTTTTATATTTTCTCTATTCATTTTAGATATCAGTTTCCTCAGAATCGAATCTAGTTTCGCTGAGTTTTCGCTGAATCTTGTATGCATATAATTATTTTTGTTTTCAATATTTTGGGTTCGAGATTTCTTCATATTCGAAACGGGTTTCGTTGAATTATCATCACGACCTATGTGCACAATATTATTTTCTATATATATATTCAAATTCTCTACATTCTCAATATTATTAAATTGCAATTTGTTTATATTTTTGACGTCATTAATGGAGGTGCATTCCCATATGTGAAGTTGATCAGGCTTCTGAGATGTGCATTTCTCCAGTTTATTTTCTTCTACACGTGTATTTTCTAATTCATTAACATCATTTCTCTTATCTAATTCTTTCTTTGCCTCATTTTCTTTATTCTTCATGCCTCTTGTTGTTACTAAAACTTTTTTTTGTTTTTCGTCATATTCCTGTGGTATCATTTGTTTAAGTACATCTGAGTTAATTTCTATTCTGGAAAGTGCGTCTGCATTTGTATTCATTTTGCCCTTTTTATAGACAATTGAAAAATCATAGTCACACAGATCTAGTCTAATTCTAGTCATTTTTGATGAAGGATTCTTATGTGAAAATAGTGAAATTAATGGTCGGTGGTCCGTTACTACTATAAATTGTCTACCATATAAATAAGGTTTAAAGAAATTTATGCCCCAATGGATTGCTAAAAGTTCTTTTTCTATTATAGGTTTATTAATGTCGTGTTTTTGTAAAGATTTACTAGCGTATGAAATTGGTAGGTCTTGTCCAATGTCTCCTTGTGATAAAACTGCTCCTAGTGCGTAATTTGAAGCATCTGTGGTAAGTATGAAAGGTCTGTTAAAATCTGGGTATTGTAATATTGGTGGATTAGTTAATTTTTCTTTTAGTGTGTCAAAAGCACTTTGACATTCATTGGTCCATTCGAATTTAACTGATTTCTTTAATAAAGAATTTAATTGTTTTGCAATATCTGCAAAATTTGGTATGAATTTTCTATAATAGTTACAAAATGCAACAAATCTTCTAACTTCGTCTGTATTTTTGGGTATAGGGTAATTTTTGACTATTTCGTATTTAGATGGATCTGTTCTTACACCCGTCTTTAGTAATAAGATGACCCAAATAAACTACTTCTGGTCTCAAAAAACAACATTTTTGTGGATTTAGTTTCAGATTATATCTATGAAGTCTATCAAGAACCTTGACAAGATTTTGGTTGTGATGATTTAAGCTGCAACCATATACTATTATATCGTCTACGTACAGAAAAGCTTCAGAATCCAATCCAGACAATGCTATTGTAAGCATTCTTTGAAAACTATTCGATGATACTTTCAAACCGAATGGGAGTCGTTTAAATTGAAAATGACCATGTGGAGTGGAAAATGCTGTAAGTGGTCTTGAATCCTTTTCAAGCTCAATTTGGTGAAATGAACTAGTCATATCGAGCGTCGAAAACCATTTTGCTCTTCCCAGTTTGTCCAAGACATCTTCTAATCTAGTTAGTGGAAATTTATCATTGACTATTTTGTCATTCAATTTTCTAAAGTCTACTACAAGTCTCCATTTCTTTTTATCCTCAGTATTATTTTTCGGTACTAAAAGGAGTGGAGCATTATATGGACTAACTGATGGTTCTATTATATCCTCGTTAAGCATCTTCTGTACTTGTTCATTTATATTTGTGTATGTGAATGTGGAAGTCTATAATTTTTTATATACACTGGTGTATTATCAGAAGTTGTGATATTCTGTTTATAAAAATTATTTACTGTTAAACTTTCATCATCTAAATGAAATACATTTTGATATTTTCTAAAAATTTCTATTAATTGTTTTTTTGCATGTTCGTCACTATTGTTTATGTTAAGTGTATTTAGTATTTTGTTAAAACGCTCGTCATTGTTTATGTTATTGTAATTTAATATGTCATAATTTTTAAGTGGGTCAGTCTGGAGTTGAATGCCTTTTAATGTTACAGTAGAGTTCGTTGTATTTAAAATTTTTATATGTGTCATTCCGTTTTTGGGTGCTATCGAATTACTTAAGAAAATTCCGTCTTCTAACTCATTATTAAATATGACACTATCCTCATTTATATTTAATTTTACTGGTTGTATAATTTCTGTTCTTGGTGGTATTGTTATTGTTAATTCACTATATGTTTTTGTTTGCATAGGCAAAATTATTGTTGTATTGTTTACAAATAAAGTTAATGTAAATGTTTCATAATCAATTTTACAAAAATATTTCTTTAAAAAGTCTCGACCAATAATACCATCAGTTTCAATTGGAAAATCTGTATCTACTAGTTGAAATGTATGTTTACATTCTATGTTTGTTAAATTTAGATTAAGGTCAATAGTTCCTATCGAATTTATTTCCTGATTTGTGATACCTGTTAGTTTACATCTTTCTTCTGGATAATATTCTTCATTTTCGAAATATTTGTTCATACGGCATAGTGATATGTCGGCACCTGTGTCGACAAGAAATGTTAATGTTTTATTTTTGTATGTGACAGTAATGAAATTTGTATTATTTTCAGTTAATTTAAAAATCCTTAATTTTGGCTTTCCGGAATATTCTCGTATTCCGAGCCTTCCATGTTTCCCGTGTCGTTTATTGCACGTATATATCTTCTGTCTCTGTTAGTGCTGTTATTATTATTATTATTCCTAGTTGTATTATTGTTATTTGTGTTGTTAAAATTGCTTTTCCTAATATTTGTGTTACTGTCATTATTTGACCTAAAACTGTTGTTATTGCTACTTGTCCTGATATTATTGTTTTGTCTGAAATTGTTGTTATTTGGTCTGTAATTGCTGTTATTCTGTCTATAATTGTTGTTAATTGGTCTATAACTATTATTATTATTATTATTAGACCTATAATTGTTATTATTAAAATTTTGTCTATTTGGTCTAAAGTTATTGGTTTGCCTATAACCTCTCTCAAAATGCATAATAGAGCTTGGGTTTGTTTTTTGCTCATTTTCTAATTCGAGAGCAAGTTCTGTTGCTTCTTGAAGATTTTTGGGACGTGCAGCAAAAATTGCTGTTTTTAAATTGTCATTTATGCCCCTTTTAAATGATTCAAGGGCTAGCTTATTATTCAGGGTAATTATTACATTTTTCTCCGGTTCTGTGGCATCATTTCCCAACTCTTCAATTCCTAATTTATTAAGGTTATCTATTATATCAGTCAATCTGTCCCTGTAGTTATTTACCGTTAAATTTCTTTGGTACAAATTGTTTAACCTATCCTGTAGTTGTGGAATTGTTTTGTTATTTCTGTATCTTTGCTGTAAAGCACTCTTCAATGCGTCAAAAGTCTCAGGCACAGCAACAACACCAATAGCCGTTCTAACATTTGAAGTTAGTTTCGCATGGAAAACGTACTGAAGGAAATCTTTTTTAGCTACTTCTGATAATGTCTTATATATGAGATCACCTGTCACCATAAAACATTCTAGTTCGTTGAAATTTCCTGAGAATAATGGGAGAGTTTTGGAAGTTGTTTCTAAACTAAATGCCGCCATGATGAATTCCTTTTCTTCTTGCATTTGGGCCTTGTTTAAAAATTCTATTATTGTTTTACATAAATTATTAAATTCTATTTTCAGTGCAACTGTATTCTCAGTGTCACCTTCTATTTCTAATGCTGTCTGAAAACCTTCTTTAATATCTTCTATAATATTTAATTTTTCCTTTATGGTCTTTTTTGTATATTTTCTATTGGGACTTTTCTTTAGATTTGCCCAAATATCTTTTAATTTTTTCACAAATTCCTCCATAAATCATATTTTTATTACTACATACTACTACACATATATATATTTTCTATTTATTTTATTACAAAAATTTTTTTTTTTTTTTTTTTTTTTATAATCTTTTATATATCTGTTATAGCATTGCTATTAACAGTGTTATTATTAACAGTAGCCACCTTTTTCTTGACATAATCTTTAAAATATTTATTTATTCTATATACTATGAATATAATAATTGCAATTATTATTAAAAAGAATTGTTTATCAATCTCCTCTTTATTTTCTGATTGATTATTGTTATTGATTATATTCTCTTCCACTGTTACCTCTTTACTTTGAGGTCTTCCCATTTTTTTTTTATCTCTATCTTAATTTTATCTATCTCTGTCCAAATTTCTTGAGCTTTTTCCCATGCAATTGGGTTTTGCTCGTCTCTGACAATTCTAAGGTTTTCTGCTAATTTCTTTCTTAACCTGACCAGACGTCCACCTCTCTTTTTTTTTATTCTGGTGTCTATCTTTGGGATTGTTGTCAATTTGTCATCTTTTAACTTTTCCTGTCTTCTTTTATATTCCTCCAAAGTTAGTTTTTGAGGTCCTAATCTGGCTGGGACGTATTTAGGAATGTCTTCTGTTATGCCCAAAGGTACATATTCTTCCATCTTAATAGGGGCAGGATAGAGATTTGCAGGATCGCCATGTGGTGGTGAAAAATGTGTTTTTAAAATAAGTAAAAAAAAAATAGGAGTTTGGTTTGTAACCGGCAGTGTTTGCCGTTGGCTACGCTATTGCTTTTGCCGATCTTACCTTAATAAGGGCAAAAGGAGATCTTCATTCTGGACACGCATACTGCACCACTCGGCCTTCCCATCTCGAACCTCTTACAATTATTGACGAGGGTGTTATCATTATCAACGACAACACTGTTACATTAAAACAAGTGATGGTATCGAGAAGACTGTCACTGGCACATTTCTGCTTACTTTCAGTGATGAAGCAAAAACTAATCAGACCCAATACAGAAACCAAAAGAATATCACAAAAAAATTACCAGGATCACCAGCATCTGCTCTTCTCAACATCACGAGTTATCAAACAATATTGAGTTTGCCGTATCTTTAATGATTGAACGAAGAAAACTTGCGACATATTGAGACGATTAAAGAGAAGCTTATAACTGGACCTTGTCTACCTGTAGTATTTTTGGCATTTTAATTATCGGCTTTGGTTGTTTCAAATTGCACCAGAAGTTTAAGAAGACCCGTCAGCATCACGCTATTCAATCTGCTATTGAAGATCTAAAGAAGTCCGGGGATGCCCTTCACTTAAACGAGGCACAGTGGGGCAGAATGGAAATTTTTTGGAAATAAATCTGGCATTTCTAAACGGCTGATCGGGATAAAATTTGGCGTGAGCGTAGCCAAGGAGTATTCGAGTTTAAGTTTTGAAGATGAACCCCGCAAATGCCCCAGGGACGGAGCTGTGGCGGCTCAAAGTAGGGTACCTACGACATGTAAAATTTCTAAACTCGTGCCATTTTTTGTTTTTCACCCAAATACAAAGATTTTTATATTTTCTGAAAGCGCTCGATGAGATCTTGAAAAAACATGCTTGGACATACTACTTATCTCTTATAATATCCGAGTTATAGGCATTTAAAAATTTAGTGATACAAAATTTACCATACCTTGGTCCGCCTTTTTTTGAATACCGGGCGTAATTTTGGACCAAATGGACTCAATTTTGTTATTTAGACAACAAAATTTCCAATAATATACAAAAAATTTTAGATCAATATCATTTAAAGATCCAAAAATATACGTTTTTTAATTTAAAAATTCAAAATTTTTTAGATTTTTGCCGTTTTTTTTGCCCAAAATGTGTCTTAACTCTTTTATTAATAAAATAAAATTTTCTTTAAGAACATATAACAATTTTATAGTTTTCTAAAAGGTATCTTTACGCAGAATGCTCTGACGTAAAAAACTTGTCCTATTTTTTGGAAATGTTGCCACTGCGTCCTTCCGAATATGACCTATTTTTTATCAAAACTTCAACTTTAGGCGACATGTTCTAAAATCCCAAAGCTGGGATCAGAAAACTGAAAGCAGTTTTGGAAACCTCAATATGTTTTTTATTTACTCCAAAAGTATTTTCCCAGCCCTGAAAGAAATATGGACCCTATTGGCAAAAATGTAAAAATCCCATTTTTGGGATTTTCATTCCTATTTTTGGGAATTGGGGCATCCCGCACCTTTGACCTTTTCAATTTTTTTTTGCATTTTCTTATTTGATTGATTGATTTATCATTTTCAAATTTAACAAGCGTTGAAGATTTCATTGAGTTTTGTTCATAAATAAAGATTTTGTCAAATATTACATATTTGTTTAATTTCTAAAACTATGATTTATATCAAAATTTTAATAGGGTCGCAGATAGCTACAACAATTTAGTCCATATTTAGCCCTTAATATCTTTTTTTAGATATGGAAATTCTCGACCCTTGACTAAAAATTTCAAGCCAATATCTCAATTACATTCAAAAATATGTTCATTTTAACCTGTGTCCTTTAATTTCATCTTTTTCATATTTTAGTATTAAGTATGACAGAACATACATTTGGTCTTGAATAAAATATTTGGACAATTTTTAAGAATTATTTAGTTAATTATTTTATTAAAGACTATAACATTGTATATACAATAAAAAAAATATAATTTTATTATGAGCCACGCACAAAAACACCTAAATCACCCCACACAAACCACCTTTACGCAGAATGCTCTGACGTAAAAAACTTGTCCTATTTTTTGGAAATGTTGCCACTGCGTCCTTCCGAATATGACCTATTTTTTATCAAAACTTCAACTTTGGGCGACATGTTCTAAAATCCCAAAGCTGGGATCAGAAAACTGAAAGCAGTTTTGGAAACCTCAATATGTTTTTTATTTACTCCAAAAGTATTTTCCCAGCCCTGAAAGAAATATGGACCCTATTGGCAAAAATGTAAAAAATCCCATTTTTGGGATTTTCATTCCTATTTTTGGGAATTGGGGCATCCCGCACCTTTGACCTTTTCAATTTTTTTTTGCATTTTCTTATTTGATTGATTGATTGATTTATCATTTTCAAATTTAACAAGCGTTGATGATTTATATCAAAATTTTAACAGGGTCGCAGATAGCTACAACAATTTAGTCCATATTTATCCCTTAATATCTTTTTTTAGTTAGATATGGAAATTCTCGACCCTTTACAAAAAATTTCAAGCCAATATCTCAATTACATTCAAAAATATGTTCATTTAAACCTTATCCTTTAATTTCATATTTTAGTAATAAATATGACAGAACATGTTTAAATCTTATATTTACCTATTTTCTATTTGTTTGCTTATCCTTATAATTGAAAGGTCCTATTATGCTTAAATTTTTAGAAATTTATAACTATTTTTTACCTAAATTTTTTCGACAGATCATTTCGTTCTGTTTCGTTTATGATCATGTAGGTAAAAATTTACAGGTAATGATAATTTCGATTCATTCACTAATAAGAAATATTAATGACTGAATTACAGGTTATAGTAATATAGTCCTAAATGTTAATAGGTAAACAGTTCGTAATTTTTTACTTTGGAATACCTGTATCGGAAATGACAAGAATTGGTATATAAGTAAACTTCTCAGATTTTAAGTACCATATTTAATAAATCTACAATGAAGATTACATTAAAATACGAAGAGTTGTGTTCCGTTTTATGGAGTGTATCTTCAAAAGGGCCTGAAAGAATTGAATACATTTCAAATTATATAAAAACTACATATAGTAGACAAAACAGGCATATCAAAAATTGAAAACTTTTTGATGTAAAAAGTAAGTCTGTAGATGGAAATCAAAAGAAATTTCGATTAAAATTTTGTAGTTGGATGGAAACTACTACGGAAATCTCAACTTACAACACATCAGCAGGAGCGCCTTGCAAGTCATACGAAGACTTATGTTCAAAGTAAAAAAAAGAGGGTCACACAAAAACTTTTTTCAATCTCAAATGAGGAAATTGCTGATACATTTAACGAAATGCTGAAAAAGGAACACCAACCTATGGATGCCGTACATATTGCAACTATTCTTTCTAATGTATCACCAAAACGACTTAAGCGAATTGTGGAAAGTATACCAACATCACAATCAATTTTTACTGAAGAGGAAGCAATAGCGCTTATGTTGGAACTGGGTCTGAGTCCAAATAAGTACCAAATATTAAGGAAAGCTCTGCATGAAAAAGGACACAATATATTACCATCATACAAGGCGATCCAGGAAAAAAAAAACAAACTATCCTACCATCACCTATTGCTGTTAATGATGTGGAAGCTTGTATTGATAAATCATCTTTGCTCGAAAACACAGCATCAAGAATTGTGTCAGACTTTTCAGAAGACCAACTAAGGAAAATTCATAACTGTGATGTTGTCTTAATGTGTAAGTGGGTATGTGACGGTTTATGAGCACTTCCAGAATAAAAAAAAGCTTGTGGAAGTCGGACATTAGCAGACTACAAAAGCGTATTTATGTCATCATTAGTGCCATTACGAATTCGTTCATATTCCCTTAATCCATCATCGTCAAGCATCGGAAATTCATTTGAAGATATATGGATCAATACAACTCCGGGTTCAAAAAATTTTTGTAAAGGAATTCTCTATTAACATATCATATCAGCTAAGCTTAACAATGATTGATGGAAAGGTCAGCAATGCCATGGATTACTTTTTACACATAGCATACGACCTCAAATATAGAAGTGTGCTAGAGAATCTTACTAAATCAACAAAATATAATGAAGAATTGAAAGAACTGAGGGCTGCGGAAAAAAGCAGAATCCAAGAAGAATTTAAAGTTCAGATGGGATTAAACATCGAATTAACACAAACTACTTCCAAGTTGCGGTAGTACAAATGACGGTAATACGGCGAGAAGGTTTTTTCGTGATTTTGAAAATACTTCAAAAATAACTGGAATCCACAAGGAGTTGCTTTGAAGAGTTTACACTATTTTAATGGCACTGAATAGTAAACATAAAATTAATGGAAATCGATTTAGGGAATATACATCTGAAATTTCTAAATTACTTGTATCTCTGTATCCATGGAGGGAACTAACACCAACAGTACACAAAGTATTGTGTCATGGTCAAATAATAATTGAATCAAATATTCTTCCACTTGGAGAGTTAACAGAAGAAGCCCAGGAAGCGAGGAATCGAGATTTTAAACATGTTCAACTTCAGCTCAAGAAAATGCTCCAGGCAATCACAGAATGAAGATATTTTTAATAGTTTACTTCTATCTTCTGATCCTGTTCTTTCAACTATGCGAAAAAGATGGATTTGTTATGAAACTCTATCATCTCAAAACTCTATCATTCTGGATATGTATACCGATATGACAGATTATTTTATAGAAAATAAGTAGTGTTAGGAATTAACTATATAAGTAGGTTGTAAGAATTAATTGTATTATGTTTAAGA
>NC_060952.1:59281871-59283062 GCF_022045245.1 Lucilia cuprina | reverse complement strand
CTTCATTCTGGACACGCATACTGCACCACTCGGCCTTCCCATCTCGAACCTCTTACAATTATTGACGAGGGTGTTATCATTATCAACGACAACACTGTTACATTAAAAGAAATGATGGTATCGAGAAGACTGTCACTGGCACATTTCTGCTTACTTTCAGTGATGAAGCAAAAACTAATCAGAACCAATAGAAAAGCAATTTCTGTTGTTAAAATTGCTTTTCCTAATATTTGTGTTACTGTCATTATTTGACCTAAAACTGTTGTTATTGCTACTTGTCCTGATATTATTGTTTTGTCTGAAATTGTTCTTATTTGGTCTGTAATTGTTGTTATTCTGTCTATAATTGTTGTTAATTGGTCTATAATTATTATTATTAGACCTATAATTGTTATTATTAAAATTTTGTCTATTTGGTCTAAAATTATTGGTTTGCCTATAACCTCTCTCAAAATGCATAATAGAGCTTGGGTTTGTTTTTTGCTCATTTTCTAATTCGAGAGCAAGTTCTGTTGCTTCTTGAAGATTTTTGGGACGTGCAGCAAAAATTGCTGTTTTTAAATTTTCATTTATGTCCCTTTTAAATGATTCAAGGGCTAGTTTATTATTCAGGGTAATTATTACATTTTTCTCCGGTTCTGTGGCATCATTTCCCAACTCTTCAATTCCTAATTTATTAAGGTTATGTAATATATTAGTCAATCTGTCCCTGTAGTTATTTACCGTTAAATTTCTTTGGTACAAATTGTTTAACCTATTCTGTAGTTGTGGAATTGTCTTGTTATTTCTGTATATTTGCTGTAAAGCACTCTTCAATGCGTCAAAAGTCTCAGGCACAGCAACAACACCAATAGCCGTTCTAACATTTGAAGTTAGTTTCGCATGGAAAACGTACTGAAGGAAATCTTTTTTAGCTACTTCTGATGTCTTATATATGAGATCACCTGTCACCATAAAACATTCTAGTTCGTTGAAATTTCCTGAGAATAATGGGAGAGTTTTGGAAGTTGTTTCCAAACTAAATGCCGCCACACAGTGGTATAGGAAAAAAAAGAGGGAAATAATTCGGTAACTTCTAAACGATTAATCCGATTTTAATGAAATTTGGTATGCACAAAAAGGAGGTGTTGTCGAGTTTAGGTTTTGAATTTGGATCTTATAGGCCAACCAGGGGCCCGGCGGGGGGTCCTC